>NC_054376.1:26510493-26650493 GCF_017654675.1 Xenopus laevis | reverse complement strand
CTTGATCGTTGCTCCCAGTTGTCTCAAAGCAGGTAATTATTAGTAACTGGTGTGTGAGCAAAGTTATGGTTACATAAAAACCAGATGAACTACCAAACACAGCCTCCTGTAAGCTCCAGTCCACAGAGGGGCTACCAAATCACAGCACGTATTTTGCACTACCCAGGAAAAATTTTTATGTTGGCCTTACTCCCTAATTCTTTTTACATCTGAATGTGGCTCCTTGGTAAAAAAAAAATCAAAACGTTGGGAACCCTGCCATAGACAGTAACTATTTGTTGTGCCTGTAGGGGCTGTTTTGGTCCTCTTTGTACTTGAAATGCCAGGGCCTAATTTTAATCCCTGCCCAGATCTGCATGGCCCTTTATTTAAAAATTAAATTTAAAATGTTATTAAAGAATAAGAAGCTTCAATCTATTTTTTTTTTCAAATAGGTAGGCAATTATTTATTCTTCAGGGCAACTGCTTGAATGACTTGGTAATATGTTCTCTGATGTCTATGAAGGTTTTCATTCATCCAGGTTATGATATATAATACTGTGACGGGATAAGTCTAAAGCAACCCAAACTTGCTGAATAATTTTGAGAACGTTTCATCTGAAGAAGTTGTAGGGAATTGCCTGGCATTTTATTAAGTGTAATACAGTTATCATAATCCAATCCCATTGGTTCCATTGACCTTATTGAGGTAGATGTTTTCAGCTATTTGTCTATTTGTAGCTGAATCTTTATTTGGTTTATTCTCAGGAAAGATGAACGTGAATGAGGATGAGCTGGACGAGATGCTCAAAGAGGGCAAAGGACCCATAAACTTCACAGTGTTCTTGTCTCTGTTTGGCGAGAAGCTTAATGGTGAGTGGGGGCAACTTTGCACAGGCAAACAATGGCAGTTATGTTGAGTCGTCTTGCATAAATATCATAATCTCCTTCCATGACAATAGGATATTCCCTCTAATATTAATTTGGTATTAGAGCAGGGTACAATTACTAAAGCAAATTGGATGTCGATTTGAAGCATTTTATGTTTTGGTGCCCAAAAATATTGTATTCTCCTGTATTAAGTTGAATTTATATTGCCAAGATTTGCTCAGGAGTTTGACTGATCTCAAGCTTACTCCCTGGACCTGGCCATTTATTACTTTGGGGAGTGGGCCAGTTTAAAGTTTCAACAATCCAATCCAGGGCCGGAACTAGGGGTAGGCAGAAGAGGCACCTGCCTAGGGCGCAACCATAAGGGGGCGCTTGGCAGGTAACTATGAAGCGTATTCTACCTACCCCTACTGCGTGTTTGCTACACCTCTGTAGCTCTCCCCTCTGTCCTCCTCCCCATCAACCCCTCCCACCTCCCCTCTCCGTCACCCCCCTCCATACCCTCTGCTGCTGAGCATGCTCGCATTTGTTTATTCGGGCTGGCCGGCTGTGGTGCCTAGGATGCCCAGTCGGCTCGGCCCAGCCCTGAACCAATCCAGTCGTATTATAGTCAGACTGTCCAAACTGAAAATATTTATTTGATGTTACATCTGGGGTGGGTGGTTATGGAGCGGTGGTAGATGCACAATTGAGAGGGAACTCAGATCCCTCCCACCTTGGTCCAGACAAATGAATAACCGACCTTCCATGTGGATGACCTAATCACACAATATCCAGCCAATAGTTTCAACACCCCTTCCCTCAGACCTTCAGATCATGTATGAAATACACATTCTACGTTGATTAAGGCTATTGAAGAATATGGGAATATGTAGCATTAAAACCATTTTGAAGGTTCAGAAGCATCTTCATAATAAAGTAAGATCTCAGTCTCAAAAGTAAAACCAGCCACTTTTAAGCATTTTGCTATTCAGCTGTGACCTGCAAGTCTCCAAAGTTAAGGGTTTTGACATATACTTTAAATGAAATAGGGGGGCCACTGGCAGCATAAATGGCTGATATTGAAGATTGCAGGTTTTACAATTGCTTACAGAGGTAAAACATCAAGTACTAGGTAACTCCTGCTGCAAGATGCCTCATTATCCTTTTATTACATTATGATTTCTTCATAGGAACGGACCCAGAAGACTCAATCCTCAGTGCATTTAAAATTCTTGACCCCGATGCAACTGGCAATATCAACAAAGATGAGTAAGTGTCGTTAGGGCTATAGGCAACGAGCAGGACCAGTGTTTCAGCCAAACTGTACAGCTGTACATGGTCCAATGTGGATGAGCCAGAACAGAATTTTGCTTCTTTGTATATAGCCTACAGCACACAAACATACTATGGGCTGGATATCAACAAACACCCTGTACTAGAAGGAAAGATATTATATTTCATGAATGTTCCACACTTGTTGTTCTGGGCAGCCCACTGTATTATTTTATGTAGGGATCAACTTATGCTAAGGTTAGCTCTAAAATGTACATATATATATATATATATATATATATATATATATATATATATATATATATATATATATATCTATATATAGACAAAAATGTATATATTAGGGATGCACCGAATCCACTATTTTGGATTCGGCTGAATCCCCAAATTGAATCTGAATCTTAATTTGTATATGCAAATTAAGGGCGGGGAAGTAAAAAGTGGAAAAAAATTGGTCTACTTTAGGATTCGGTTCGGCCAGGCACAAGGATTCAGCCGAATCCAAATCATGCTGAAAAAGGAAGAATCTTGGCCGAATCCCGAACCGAATCCTGGATTTGGTGCATCCCTAGTTTGTATGTATATATATATATATATATATATATATATATATATATATATATATACATATAGTATCATTATATGGATTAGGTGGATTAGGAGCACCTGCTGCTCTTTAGGCAGGGCACTGCTACATAGAGCCGTGTCTCTCACCTGGGCCCTTTCAAAATAGTGGAGGTCATGGGTCTTCTGGCTGAACTACTCTATAATATCTCCTCAACAATCTTTCAGAATAAATTTTGGGTTTCCAATGAAATAAATTAAGGAAGGTACATAATTGGATATACATGCCAGTTAATAACTCTTTTTTTTCTTTTCTAAATTGTAGATTAAAGCATTTTCTGATGACACAAGCAGACAAATTCACTGCAGAGGAGGTTAGTTGTACATGCCAGGGTTGCAATGGCCATTTAAATACCCAATAACTACTCCTGATACTGCCAATAACCCTCTCCCGGTAACTACTCCCATTGTTTTGTAACCTCTTCCTCAGATAAATATGTTGCTCCATATATCTGTTTTTCTACTGTTTGTCCACTCACTTATCTGAATAATCTTTCATTATAAATACCTGCACGGCTTCACTTACTTCAGCTGTGCCAAAAGATAGATCACAAAATAATAGCTGGAGACAAGCACGATAAAACTGCAAAGCAATAACCAAAGATTCATCATTACGACAGAGATGTCGGATGCTCATTTTACAAAGACAAAATGCACTGCATTTGTCTCACATTATTGTTTTGGTTGCACATTATAACATCTTCTGTCTCTTTATGCTCTCAGGTAGACCAGATGTTTGCTGTGACTCCAATTGACGTGGCAGGAAATATTGACTACAAGTCACTGTGTTATATCATCACACACGGAGATGAGAAAGAAGACTAATTAACGACCAGCTAGAAATAAAATGACATGTTCTGGAGTCCTTATTCCATTCTTTAACTTTATCTTGATTTATGTATGTAGGGTTCTATGGGTTTGTCTCTGGTTCTTGCACTTTTCTTGACTTAAAGGGCATGTCAAACCCAACATAAAAATTTGGCAAGTAAAGAAAAACATTAATCTAAGCAACTTTCTAATATACCTTTATTAAAAATTTCCAGTGCTTTTAAACAGTGGCGTGACTAGATATTACTAGAAAAATAAATAAATTTTAGGGTCCCCAACATATCCAGAGGTTGTCCTTTTTTACCAATATATGTTGAAATTGCTCATTAATTAGGGCCTCACTGGGCCCCTGTACCTCCTGGGTCTCCCTGCAACCACAGGGTCTGCTTCCTCTGTAGTTACGCCACTGCTTTTAAAGCTATTTGTAAAAACAGTTGCTATTGAAAGCAGCATTTGCCTAACACCTGGTTGTTACTTTTTAAACAATATTGCAAAAACCTGAGTTCCCCAAACAAAGACAAATTGCCTTGTCTTGCCTTGTCTTACATTGTTTCAACAGTCTGAGCCACCAGGGCAGAGAACAGAAAGGGACAGACAAACATTTCTTTCAATAGCAATACATATACAAATAACTTAAAAACCATAGAAAATTTGTAATGAATGAATATTGCAAAATTGCTTAGAATTATATTTCCTTTTATTCAGCAAACATTTGTTTGGGTTTAAAAAAAATTGTCAGTGACCCCCATTTTGAAAGCTGGAGTCAGAAGAAGACGAAAAATTATTTAAAAACAATAAAAATAAATAAATAATAAAGGCCAATTGAAAAGTTACTCAGAACTGGCCATTCTATAACATACTAAAAGGTGAACCATCCCTTTAACATCGCTATTGACTGAAACACAATTAATATTACACTGTGACGAGGAAAGTGTTTGTATGGACCCATAGGGGTAATATGCCCCTATAGCTTTAAATCCCTACACTTCCTGATCTCCCTAGTTGCTGGGCAGATGCCCTTGTAGCTAGCTGTAATTTGCATATCCCAGTTATTGGCCAAGAGGTACTGTGACCACTTCTGTCACACTTTCGTAAAGTGTAAAGTGAGTGAGAAGGGGTGGATCTTCCTCTTTGGCTCCTGGTGTCTGACCCATCTGGATTTTTCCCCCGGGAGCCTGTATACAACAAGGCCCAGTAAAGCCAGTTTGCCCTAGAGGGACCTGAACCTCTAGTGTTGAAGTCAGGGAGCAGGGACCCCATGAATGAGGCTAGTGAGTGGCAGGAATATAATTGTTATAGACACTCTAGGAGAGTAAGACAGCGAGGGAAGAGAGAAAGGGCAGCTTTGTGCTCCAACAAGGAGGTGTAGCAGGGAGTAGCTTCCCAGGCTGTAAGATTTGCTTACAGTAAAGTGACACAGTGGGTAGGGTGTCAGGCTTTAGATTCTTCTCCCTGACCACTCCAGACTATGTGTGAGGAATTTTTGCCTGGAGGTATGCTGTACTGCCTTTACTACATTCTCAGGGAATGCACCTGCATCTGATATACTGTCTGAGCTGTGTGCCTATATATATATATTCTGCAAATGCCTCTGTACTGATGTAAGTACCCTGTGGATCATTTGTCTCTGACAAATAAAGTTATTCTGTTCCGTTTGACTGCAAGAACCTCCTGGCGCCCATTTCTTTATTGGTTAAAGCACAGTAGCCTGTGGGAGTTGCAGTTGCACTACACCGCACCTTCATTTCTTCCACTTTGCGAAGGCCCTAGAGTCCTGTGTAACTCATACTCTAGTATACTAGTTGGTGATTAACCCTGTTGGCCTGTATAGCCCAAAAACGTGTTACATGTTTATTGAATGGAAACGTTTATCAGAATAAATAAATATATCATTTTGTTAAGGTGTATTTGCCTGCTCTGAACATTCTAACATCATTCTGTTCTATGAGGTGTTCAAGCTCAGTGGCATCACAACAAAAAGCTGTGCTACTGTTAAAAGGTTTCCGAAAGTTATACTGTATGTATGAGACCCAAGGACTGAAAAACACCACCTTGTATTACCTGTAACAAGGCAATACCAAAAGTCTCAAGGTATAATGAGTGAGCCAGATTCATATGAATCAAATAATTATTAATCTATGTTTCTACTAGTATGTTCCACTGGATAATCCCATATTAAAATACTGTTTTAAGGGCCATATTTACAAACATTGCAGATAAATATCTCCGGTGATGTTGCCCATAGCAACCAATCGGATACTTGCTTTTGTTTTGTAACTTGAAGGTGACTGTTTAAAGGAGAACTCAACCCCCCTGGAAGTCTGCTCCAACTTCGCATGTGCCAATACAGTGCTCTATTACAGATGAAGACCAGCAATCCAGAAGATGGTGCCCACAAGCTCGAAAGAAGTAGCTAGAAATGTTGTACATTATGTTTTGTGCTTCTGTACCAGTCCAAGGCAACCACAGATCAACCACAGATCTGTGTCTCCAAAGATGCCCCAGTAGCTCCCCATCTTCTTCACTGCACATGCTCTGTGCTGCTTTCACTTCCTGGGCTTAGGGACCCACTCACAATATACAGCACATATTGAATAGAAATGTCACAATATAAGGCTGATTAGTACTTAATACAGATAATTACTACATTGCAGCACAGAAACCAGTGCAACTAGCATCAGAATTCAATAATCAGCCCTGTAGCATCAGCTTATATTACAGGCCAACCTCGTTTTCTGCTAGATAATTAGTGACGACCCCTAAGCTTAGCTTCTCAACAGCTGCTCAGAGCCCACTGAGCATGTGAGTGTCACAGACACTTTCCAAGATGGTGACCCCTGTGACAAGTTTGAAGTCCTGGATCATTGCTGCTATTGACAAGCTGAAACTTTGGGCTGGTGCAATAAGTTCAGTATATAAAATATGGCATTTTTAGCCCTATTCATTGTTAGGGTTTAGGGTTTATGATTTGTGTGGTGTCGTTTTTATTTATAAAATACACCGTTTACATTACAAATTATTTACTCTACAATATAATGTTATCTCGGAACCAACAAGTGTATTCTCTGTATACTCTATTGAGTGCTATTCTCATATTTACCAGGGAGCTGTTATTTGGTTACCTTCCCATTGTTCTGTTGATAGGCTGCTGGGGGGGGGGAGTGAGTAGAGTGATATCACTTTAACTTGCAGCACAGCAGTAAATAGTAAATAAAGTTTATCAGAGCACAAGTCACGTGACTAAGGGCACCTGGGGAATTAACAACCCCTCTAGCTCCATTCAGATTTCAAAATTAAATATAAAAAAAATCTCTTGCTCTTTTGAAAAATGGATTTCAGTGCAGAATTCCTCTAGAGTGATATCACTTTAACTTGCAGGGCAGCAATAAATAGTAAATGGAGTTTATCAGAGCACAAGTCATGTGACTAAGGGCACCTGGGGAATTAACAACCCCTCTAGCTCCATTCAGATTTCAAAATTAAATATAAAAAAATCTCTTGCTCTTTTGAAAAATGGATTTCAGTGCAGAATTCCTCTTGAGCCACACAATTAACTTGTGACAGAATTCCTTTAATAAAAGTACTTGGTGATGGATTTCTGTACTTTAACAACAAGCACAGTGACTGATTCAGGCACCTGGGACCAGTGTCGGACTGGGATGTCAGGGGCCCACCAGAAAAGCTTAGACCGTGGGCCCACTTTCTAAACTATTATTCCTTCTCTCCTCACTCAACCTCTTAATTCTCCTAGTCTTTTATTGCTACATACTATACTCTATTCTTCCATTATCAAGCCCCTTAAAGGAATAGGGAATGACCATGAAATAGGCCAAATGGTTTGAAGCAAGAGGCCCTCTGACACCTGGGCCCACTGGGAGTTTTCCTGTTATCCCGGTGGGCCAGGCCGACATTGCCTGGGACTAGGGGGATGATGAGGAGTCAATGTCAATACCATGGGAAGCTGAGCCAAACCCAACCCCCTCCCTGCTCTGATCTAAAGACAGCAATTTGGGACTAAGTGAGATGTAAGGATCCTTGATAAAGTTCCTAAAGAGAACCAAAATGTAAACTGTGGGTTTGACCCCCCCCCCCGGAAAGCTGTGTATTGATTTGCCCAGTCCAAGGCTTATATACTGATTTGTACTGCAACTCCTGGAAGTTTGTAAAGTAACTTTATTATGTTTTCAATATAATATTGCTTTAACTAAAGGGGCTTGAGCCCTAGAAGTATGAAAACCTATAAAACATATTTTGTAGGTAACTCTCTTTCTGATAGACCTTGCTTGAAGACAATTCCAGAATGATTGTATTAAAGGGGTGGGCCACCTTTAAGTTAACTTTTAGTATATTTTCAATAGGCCTTAATTTTTCTTTTGTATAGTTTTTGAATTGTTTTGCTTCCTTCTGACTCTTTTCAGCTTTCATATGACCCCATCTAAGAAAAAGGCTACAAATTCGTATTTTTTTTTTGCTTATTTTATATTCAGACCTCTCCTATTCATATTCCAGTCTCTTATTCAAATCAATGCATGGTTGCTAGGGTAATTTAAACCTCAGCAACTAGACTGCTGAAATCGCAAACTGGAGAGCTGCTGAATAAAAAGCTTAATAACTCAAAAACCACAAATAATAAGAAATGAAAACTAATTGCAAATTGTCTCAGAATTTCATTCTCTACATCGTACTAAAACTTTATTTAAAGGTGAACACCCGCTTTAAGTAACAAAACTTCATATGTGAAATATAGAATATTAGAGTTATCCAAATTTATCATATTTTTCAGAATTCATTTGATCATTTAATTGACATAGCCGTAAGTAAAAGTATGAGCATTCGCGTACTCTGGAAATACTGATAGCTTTAGTTATCTGCAGCATTTGACTATTGTATTACAAACACTATTTCAAACACAGTAGGAAGTTTATTTCCTATTTTCCTCCTTTGACGCACTGCATACGCACACTAGTCTTCGAATATCCATTCACATTATTGTACTGTAGGTCTGAGGTACTGGGAAATAAAAAAGCACCACTGTTGCAGAAGGGTCCCTGATGAAATGATTTGACACATGGTAGCAGATTGTTAGAATCCTATAGAGAGAAATATTTAGGAGTCAGTCAAATGGAAAGCAGGCTTGTCTTATATGCCCAAATAGTTGTGCAGTATGCTTGAAAACGGCCAAACTGCCAGACCAAATCTGAGCATATATGGCTAGTTGTATACAAAAAATTGCTAGAATTTTTCATTTAAATTGATGTATGTTGTCTTTTGTAACCATGACTTTTGTGGCACTGTTAATAGATTTCCCTGCACTCTGGGCAGCATGTCATGGGGGTTAATTTACTAAGCGGTGAAAATTCACCAGCAACGGCTTTGCAGCCACCGCAACACTTCGCCAGACGAAAATGTGCTAAAATGCGAAGTTGCGTCCAGGCCGAACGCTGGAGAAATTTCGCTAGCGTTACTTCGGCAATCAAAAAGAAGATGTACTAGCGTTCAATTATGCCGCAACTTCGTTAGAGGTCTTCGCTCAGGCTAATTTGCATAAGGTGGGAAATTATAAAGTTGAATGGACGTATATGTTGCAGCAAATACATTACAAAACACAAGTCCAGGGAACCTTAATAAAGAAAACAGAGTTGTTATAATGTCCTACACATGTGCCCACTGTATAGTTTATGTTCCATATGTTAGAAAGTGTATGGAGGTAACTGGTTACCCAAAATAAAATTTAAGGACTTTTGCAGGCTATATCTCTGAAAAAAAGGAAAAGACGCCAGCGTTTTTTCGGACTTAGAAATTTTTTCCACTAAAAATATGATGTAAGCAGCAGAAGAATGAGGAAGATCTATACACTCCAATGCACTTCGCCAGGTCTGAGCTGGCGAAGGCAAGTCTGGTGAACGAGGTAACGTTTAGTAAAATCCGCATCTTAGTGAACTTGCGGAATAACGTCCATTCGCCACAGTGAAAATTCGCCTGGCGATAGAGTGTGAATGAGTGCTAGCGTCTCTTTCTCTAGTGAAGTTCCATTTGCCCCCATTAGTAAATCGGCGAGATGCCTGAAAGTGGTAACGCTGGCGAATTGTTGTCACTTCACCCTTTAGTAAATCTGCCTCATGGTGTTTAAATGGCTGGTGTTTTCTGTGTGAATGCATGTAAATAAAGGAATGCAGCAAATGGAGCTGGTCCTTGTGTTTGTTACACCCTGTAAATATCATTATTGTAGTGCATTAATAAGTGAGACAGATAAAAGAACAAAGCTAAGCTAAGGCTGTCACTTACTTGGGGTGCCACTTCTTCTGGGGGAAGGACTGCGGCTTCTAGATGTCTGTGAAATAGAAGAGTAAAATGATCAGAGATATCATAGTGGCTGGGCAGACCAAGTACAAAGTGTTTGCAGCTCTTCAGAAACCCTTGCCATTTTTCAGAACCTTTTCCCAAGAAGTAATTATCAGTCATATAACTGCACCCATAGGTCACTGGGTTAAATCTGGTCAGGGACTCCCTTTTGTTGCTCTCTGCCTCTCAGACCTAATCACTACTGGTTTCTCAGTCTGTTCCCCTCTAATATCCATGAACCTAGGCATGAGCGATTATGTAGTGCAGGGCAAGGTGCAAAAAGCAATGCAAACCACTATTTTGTTTGCATGTTTGCACTTTGCACCCCAGACACAGGTCTTTGTGCCCCATAATGTAGTGTAAAGATCTGCCCCAACCCCCATGAATACAGTGCTGAGGCATGAGGGATGAGAGGTATGCAGGGGGAGACACATAAAGAATTATGTGCCCATAAGTCTTCTAGCATTGCATTTGGGGCCCCTCTTGTGATTGGCTTTTACATGTGAATCAATTGACAATCACTTATGAAATATACTGTATATATGGAACCAGGGTCACATGTTTTACCAGTAGGTGATACTCTGCAGTTGTATACATGTTCAAAAAGAATGGTATTAGGTGCCATGAACACATGGTATAGTTTAGTATCAATTGCTAATAGAATCAATCAAAACAATATGTGGAACAGACAATTCTGCTGCTGGTTCAAGGTCACATACCAAGTTGCGGCCTGGGCTTGCTGAGCGAGATCGGAGAGGGCTAGCGCTTCTGCTTCTGCTTCTTACTGAGCTCCACTGCAAAGAAAAAAAATAGTAATACAACATTTTGGACTGTGATGTGTTTCACCATGAATAATAAATTCTGAATCATTCACGTAGACAGAGTGCTGACCCATCTATATTGTACATATGATATTTTGATCCTGCACCTTGCATGAATTCCCTGGAATGAATGCTGGCATATTGGTGTATATATAATGCACAAGAGCCATGAATATGATGAAAACTCTACGGACATGAAAATTACACCAGGCAATGGGTTGTTACATTTTTCCTATCCAATTGTATTAAATTAATATGGAAAGGAGCAACTACAGAATTGGTAGGGGCGCACATTTTAGAAATCCGGCCCTGTATGTAAAGCATGGTGCAGGTCTAGTCACCAATCAGCAGTTAGCATTTACAGGTCACCTGTTTAATAGTTGATTATGTTTGAGAGTTAGGGACATAACGCAACATAAAAAGTAAACATTAGCTCCATTTTACTCTTATTTATTTGTACATGATATTGTTTCCTGACATGGTGAAAATACAATATCAAATGTGGAAGTGCTCCCATTAAAAATAACTATTATAATAACCACTATAATACAATGCCAACAGATTGATTCAAGGATAATTATAATCATATCATCTTACCAGAGCTCCTCTTTTTGTTACTGCCTCTCCTTTAACAATGACATCATCATTTTCCATTAAGGCAGGCCATACATGATAATAGACCAGTGGGGCTGTGTGCTCAGAATCATATGTACGGCGGTACCTAGAGAGTTGGGCAATAAATACCTATTTATTCTCCCAGAAACATAAAACTTCTCCTTCCTTTTGGCATACAGTTTGGCACATTCACTAGAAATACTGGACCCCTGGGAGGTATGAATATAGGAAGTAGCCAATGGCAGAAAGGTCATATGCAGGACCTGGCATCATCCACTCAAATAGCAACTGACCCATTGATCTTCCCCTTATATAGACTAGCTAGGGAAATACCCTCCTGAGTAAAACAGTGGAGACAGGGCTGGAACTAGGGGTAAACAGAAGAGGCAGCTGCCTAGGGTACATTTATAGGGGGCTGCTGGGCAGTTACCTCTAAAGTTGTTTTCTTCCTACCCCTAGTCCATGTTCGCACTCCTCAGTCTTACTCACCTTCCTTCCCTCTGTCACCCACCCCTCCGTCATTCTCCTCCCTTCTGTCACCCTCCCCGCCGTCGCTCTCCCTCCTGTCACCCTACCCTCTGTCGCTCTCCCCTTCCTCCTGTCACTCTCCCCTCTGTTGTTCTCCCCTCCCTCCCTCCTCTCCTCTCCGTCGCTCACCCCTCCCTCCCCTCCATTGCTCTCTCCTCTGTCTTTCTCCTCTCCCTCCTCTCCCCTTCATTACGTCGGGGGGGGGGCGCCTGGCCCGGCCCTGAGTAGAGAACCTGCTCTAGAACCTTCTTAAGGGGAGTCTCTACTACGTAATAGCATCTAGTGACTAGAACTAATATTAACAACTAATATAAAATACTATGTTAACCCATTTACTGATCATTGTTTATTAAGGGATTCTTACTTGCTCTCAGTAAAGAGTTCTCCATCAACTGTAAATGCTATGTCCAGCGGTGGATCCAGGGTCTGCATGGAAAAAGCAACTCGGCACATCTCTCGGATGAATCCACTGATCAGAATAAAGTCCACATCAGGAGGAAAGGAGATTTTAGGATTGACGTTCATGGCACTGATAACCTCCTAAAACAGTGGAAAGAGTGAAAGAATTCAGCACACGTGATACTGTGATTATGGATAACACACATATGTAAAACTGTAAAGCATAGTTTGTATATGCAGCACTGTACATATTTTACAACACAGTAACAGGGAGGAAAACCACTGCTTCTAAGTATTAAAATTTGATAATTTGTGATTCCTACTCTGTAGCAACAGTTTCGGAAAGGCCCTATACTGTTTCAGCAAACAATAAAACAATAGTAATCCCATGACTGGGTGATATATTATTCAAACATTATTCCTCAATAAATCCAAGAACAATTCCTCAGTTCCTTTATCAAAACTGGGGACACTCATTGTGGCATGGCATTATTTGTAGTTCTCACAATATTCTGAAAACTACTCCGACCAAATCCACACAGATTTCCCCCCTATTTATCAATACATTTTCCCAAGAAAACAATAAAATCTTGATAAAAATCTGAATGCTGCAACTTTTTTTATTTCAATGCCAAATACCTAAATTTTTTCAGATTTGATGCTCGAATACTGAGATTTTTTCGGATTTCACGCCCATATACCGTGCCTTTTGCAGAAACCCAGCGCATGAATTCTGCAGGTCTGAGTTGGAGTACTTTTTAATTTGGACTTTTAACACCATCTGGGTTTAATAAATCATGAAAAATTTGAGGTATCTTTTCCACGAAAATAGTATGTTTTTTCCCCTTTAAAAGTACAATCAGAAAAAAACAGACTTTAATAAATAACCCTCTTGAGTGTTTGGATGCTTCTAATGTACAGGTATGGGACCTGTTATCAAGAATGCTGGGGTTTTCCGGATAACGGATCTTTCTGTAATTTGGATCTTCATAACTTAACTCTACTAGAAAAACATTAAATAAACCCAATAGGCTGGTTTTGCTTCTCATAAGGATTAATTATATCTTAGTTTGGATCAAGTACAATCTACAGTTTTATTATTACAGAGAAAAAGGAAATAATTTTTAAACATTTGCATTATTTGGATAAAATGGAGCCTATGGGAGACGGCTTTTACATAATTCAGAGCTTTCTGGATAATGGGATTCCGAATAATGGATCCTATACCTGTACCACAACAATGGTATAGAAACTTACATTGACACTAGACTGGACATCATACAGATCTAAGTTGCGGACAATGTAGTCAATGATGGCATCTTCCAGTGATTCAGGTCCCATGTGAGAAGGAGATAGGGATTTGCGTACTCGGAGTCTAAACTGCCTAAAGGCCATCTTGGCAGCATGAAAAGATTCCTGCAAAAACACACAAATATCATTTGTACAAGTTCCTTGCTGTTTTGGCATTCACATAGTCCACCTTGGAAATAAAGCCTAGCAGCAGGAACAGGCATCTCCAGTCACAAACATCGGGCTTATGCTTTCAGCGCTAAAAGGATAAAATAGCTTTCTCCCAGAAAAATAAGTGCAAATAAACACACCAGGCTAAATGAATCAAAGTGAAAACAGCTGTAATCTAACAAGTTATTTTTTCACCATAAATGTGCTCATAACCAGCCCAAATGTTGCTATTATTAGGTATACAGGGATGCAAGAAAGGTAATCTGTTCTTGTGCAAAAGACCAAGAAAATCACTTACAGCAAATGTGAGTAACTCCAATAAACCATAATCCAAATGGCACTCATATAAACAGCAACCTGCAATGATTTGGATGCATTTTGTTCAGATCACGGCACAATAAAAAGCATCAAAACCATTGTACGTTGCTGTATATGTGCCATTTGCATAAAGGTTTATTGAAGTTGCTCATGTTTTCTGTAAGTGATCTTCTTGGTCTTTTGCAAAAAAAAAATAAAAAAAGATTTAATTTGGAATACGGTTAATTAGAGTTACACATTTCCTCCATAAGCAACAGGAGCACCAAATAGAGCACCATTTACATGTCTATACAGTTTTATGGCTACAAGCATTGTCTTGTTGTTAGGGTCTGCCTTATGCCTACACATGCAACAGACATGAATTTATTGATATTTACTCTAATGTTTCATCTGCTGGCTTGGCCTAAGTAAAGAGCCATCTAATTTAATTTATGCTTAGATTGGATGGGGATTTAGCAGAACGGTGTGAGCGAAGTAGATTAAGGGAGTGGCTATATGTTTATTTCTATTTGTGCCCATTCTACTTGCTGGCAGGTCCCTTCACCCATGGGCCCAGATGAGCAGTGGGTAAATAACTGGGGACCCATTTTGGGGGAGGACTCTACCATACACGTGCAGGTCCTTTAGACCGATTCTGCAGCTAATCTGTCCATGTGTGGGGGCTTCCGACGGGTCCCCCCCAATCAATAGGCCAAGAATCAGCCTGATATCGATCGGCAGGTTTGATTTTTATTGGCCAGTTGATGCGGTCCAACAACCCATTGGAGCCCATTCTCTTCACTGTAATCCGATCGTTCGCCAAACAAGTGGATCTTATAATGTATCGTCACCTTAGGGCCCTGTTATCTTTGATGGTGGCCCAGAGCACAGTAGCCACAGATACTGACAACCCAGGTTTGCTGGCTTTCAGGCAATTATATTATGGTTTAAAAGTACTGTGATTTATGTTTTGTATTTTTTAAATTTCTGTTCAAGTTAAATCTGCTGGAGAGCGGTTGTATTCAAGCAATATAATTGTAGGACAGCAGGTTGGATTCTTACAGACACAGTATCTAGATGTACTAAATAAAATAACCTTTCACACTTTAAAATATAAAATGTGCAAACTAAGATGCATCTCCGTACCACTGTGGCAATAAATATGATCCTCTGAACCATCTCCAGATCCTCAATGTAACGTCTAAGCATAGTCTGTGCATCCAGGCGATCGCTGGCAAATATATCATTAAATCTAGATATCAGGTGGGCTTGGCGAGAGGCGTTAGTGAGTTTGGCAGAGGTAGGGGACTCACTCCTGATAAATGGACTAGATGCTCTGCTGGAATGTCGAATAGGGCTTGGAGATCGGCTTCTTGCAACTCTAAAATAAGAAAAATTCACATCATACAAAAAGCTGTTTTTTGTATCTAATCTGAGCCTTTGCTACAAGAAGATGGTGATGCAGTGTTAACTAGTCTAGGATAGTACCCCATAGTAATGTGCAGGCCCTGCTGGTTTACGCATGGGTTGGGTTCAGGTGGCAAAACATTCCTTCAGATGTCTGCTGGTTGCTTATCTAGATAGTATGCCTGCCCCACTGTCTATCGGTAACATCAGGCGTGGGTATATAAATAATTATGGTTCATGAATATTACATTTACTTTGTAGAAATACACATTTGTACAAAAAAGTGCCAGCACACCTGCTTTTTAGGATTCCAGTCTCAGCTGACAAAATGGAGATCTCATCCTTCAAGAGGCGTATTTGTCGTTCATAGTCCTCCATGGAATCAAGAGATCTTAACTCCAGCTTCTCTTTAGCAGCTCTCAGCCTGAAAGCAGGTATAAAATGTACTCTGTCTTATTCCTTATCTCTAAATGTATATTTATCTCACCTGCTTGTTCATAGAAACACAAAGGGGGTATTTATTAAAACTCAAATTTCTCATAATATTAAAAATAAAAATTCCAAACCAAGATCTGGCTTAAATTACTAAAAAATCTAAAGGAAAATTGTACACGTAGGAAAAGTCTCAGCAAATTGTACGGCAATTCAAATTGGGCGACTTTTTCAAATTATTGCCTGAAAAACTCAAATCTTTTATGTTTTCAAACGAAAACCAGAGTCAAAACCCTCAAACATCATCTTCTAATTTTAAAAGAGACATCTGCCATTCCATTTTACATGACTTAGGTTTTAGCTGGAGTAATTTTGGATTTTTAGCAGCATTGGAGCATAATAAATCTTGAAAAATTCACGTTTTTCCCCTTAAAAACTCGTCCAAAACATTCGAGGCTTAATAAATAGACTCCAAAGTGTACAAATTGTATGATACAAAATGTGTCTCTTCCTGTACATTACTGAATTTAAAAGATTTATGAAATAATGTCTTAAACTATATATCAGTGGGAGTAGTACCATTTTATGAATTTGCTTATTTTTAACTCAATTTCATTATTATTATGATATTCTTATTCAAAATGATGGTAAATTGGGCTTGGTAATTGTGAGTCAAATGAAAATCTTATGAAATGTATAATAACAACCTTCATACTTGACTATTATACCTCTACCACTTTAGCCCCATGCCAAATATTCTATAGGGGCCCCAGTAGGTAGGGGTTATGCACTGGAAGCCGACACCCGGAAGGAGTCTGCCCAAAGCACTAGCAGCAGGTGGATATAGGGGGTATATTTAGGGGCTGTAGACAATGTTCTTTCTATGATATGACACCAGCACACAAATGTTTTTATGTACAAACATAATTCAGAACTTTCTTGAACCAACAACCGTTTAAAAAGTCCACACAAAGACACAAAGAAAGAAATAGTGGGAACATCGGATGCTAAGCTTTAAGCTGTTTCAACGCAATATTTCTAAAGATGATAGGCCTCATTTCCTAAGGATACAAGGGAAAAAGTGTGTGAAACTGCCAGCAACAATGCAGTAGTCCCCCTGCAGCAGTGCCCAGTGCTTACATGTGCAATATTTTATCCGGTACTTGCGTTCCATTCACACAGATACAAGGCCACGAGTATGTGCTATGGGTATGAACCAAGTGCTCATGTAAAGGGAATGGATTTGTGCCTCTTAATGATCAAGGACATGAGCCATACCTATAGTAAATGAGCTCTTATAATGAGATTCACCTTTTGAAAATGTGTTGTGTGGGCAATATGGCCTACAATGTCCAACAGAAATACCAGACTGAAGGGCCAAACTGACAATTAAAGTTTATCAATTTAGTTTTTGACTAGTTGGCCAACTGACATGATCACTGAGGTGCCCTGAAAGGCTATTGGGCCATTGTCAGTTTTTATGGCCCAAGTGTTCATGGACTACAAAGATTTGCAATCAGGATATCTTCTAAAAGGATTGTTTTATAACATAACCAAATGAACAAGTAATGCATGTAACAAGAAAGACAGACACATTTCCCAAAGTAGGTGCAGAGAGACAACACAAAACTGAATGCCTTACACAATTCCCCTGTAGAGGAATGCAATCTGTTATTCGGAATCCCATTAACTAGAAAGTCATGAATTATGGTAAGGCCATCTCCCACAAACTCAATTTTATCCAAATAATCAGAATTTTAAAAAAAGATATTTTTTCTCTGTTGTAATAAAAGAGTACCTTGTACAACCTTACAGCCTATTGGGTTTATGTAATGTTTATATGATTTTCTAGTAGACTTAAGATATAAAGATCCAAATTACAGAAAAAGCCCAGATCCCTAATTTTCTGGATAACAGGTCCCATTAACCAACATTAAAGGTATCTTGTCATCGGAAAACATGTTTTTTTTCAAAACACATCAGTTAATAGTGCTTCTCCAGCAGAATTCTGCACTGAAATCCATTTCTCAAAAGAGCAAACTGATTTTTTTATATTCAATTTTGAAATCTGACATGGGGCTAGACATTTTGTCAATTTCCCAGCTGCCCCTGGTCATGTGACTTGTGTCTGCACTTTAGGAGAGAAATGCTTTCTGGCAGGCTGCTGTTTTTCCTTCTCAATGTAACTGAAGGAGTCTCAGTGAGACATGGGTTTTTACTATTGAGTATTGTTCTTAGATCTACCAGGCAGCTGTTATCTTGTGTTAGGAAGCTGTTATCTGGTTACCTTCCCATTGTTCTTTTGTTTGGCTGCTGGGGGGTAAAACGGAAGGGGTGATATCACTCCAACTTGCAGTACAGCAGTAAAGAGTGATTGAAGTTTATCAGAGCACAGGTCACATGACTTGGGGCAGCTGGGAAATTGACAATATGTCTAGCTCCATGTCAGATTTCAAAATTGATTATAGAAAAATCTGTTTGCTCTTTTGAAAAAATGGATTTCAGTGCAGAATTCTGCTGGAGCAGCACTATTAACTGATTCATTTTGAAAAACAATTTTTTTTCCCATGACAGTATCCCTTTAAGTAAGGCACATTCTTGACTTGGTCTTGCACCAAAAGCTGAGATGCCCTACTGCCCTTCCCTTGTGAAAAGATGTAACTAAAAAACCTTTAACAATTGACATTTTAGAGTTACTCTTTGTTAAATAAAACTCTTCACTCATCCTGAGTTATGGAAACAAGCGAATGGTCTGAATCTGACGCCTGTATATCCATCCCATAGATTTCCGATGATATTCAAGTCGGGGGACTGTGACGGCCATTCCAGAATATTGTACTTCTCCCTCTGCATAAATGGCTTTGTAGATTTCGAAGTGTGTTTAGGGACATTGTCTTGTTGGAATATCCAACCCCTGTGTAACTTCAACTTTGTGACTGATGCTTGAACATTATCCTGAAGAATTTGTTGATATTGGGTTTAATTCATCTGACCCTCGACTTTAACAAGGGCCCCAGTCCCTGAACTAGAGACACAGCCCCACAGCATGATGGAACCTCCACCAAATTTGACAGTAGGTAGCGGGTGTTTTTCTTGGAATCCAGTGTTCTTCTTCCGCCATACAAAGCGCTTTTTGTCATGACCAAATAACTAAATTTTTGTCTCATCAGTCCAAAGCACTTTGTTCCAAAATGGCTGTGGATTGTCTAAATGAGCTTTTCAATACAACAAGTGACTGTTTTTGACGTGAGTGCAGAAGGGGCTTCTTTCTCATCACCCTGCCATACAGATGTTCTTTGTACAAATTGCCCTAAATTGTAGAACGATGTACAGATACACCATCTGCAGCAAGATGTTCTTGCTGGTCTTTGGAGGTGATCTTTGGGTTGTCTGTAACCACAATCCTCCGCATATGCCGCTCCTGTATTTTTCTTAGCCTGCCAGACCTGGGTTTTACACCAACTGTGCCTGTGGCCTTCCATTTCCTGATTACATTCCTTACAGTTGAAACTGACATTTTAAACTTGTGAGATAGCTTTTTGTAGCCTTCCCCGAAACCATGATACTGAACAATCTTTGTTTTCAGATCTTTGAGAATTGCTTTGAGGATCCCATGCTGTCACTCTTCAGAGGAGAGTCAAACAGAAGCACAACTTGCAATTGGCCACCTTAAATACTTTTTCTCATCTTTGGACACACCTGCCTATGAAGTTCAAGGATTAACGAGCTAATCCAACCAATTTGGTTTTGCCAGTATCAGTATTGAGCAGTTGCATTCAAATTAGCAAAATTACAAGGGTAGCCAAATTTTTGCACAGCCAGTTTTTCACATTTGATTTAATTCCATACAACTGAATACTGCTTCACTAGAAATCTTTGTTCAGAAAACAGCCCAGTACTCAGATGTTTATGGGAAATGAAAGACATGCCACTATTATCTTTCTTGTTAAAAGTGGAGTCAATTATTATGCAGGCTGAGAGGGGTTCCCAAACTTTTTCATATGACTGTATATATACCCGACTTAGGACTGTAATGGCATGTTACATTCAAATTTGTTTCTTTTTGGTGCAAATAAAGACATTAAAAAATATATATAATCCATATTAGGACAAGCACATTATCACCTTTCAAGTTGGAAAACACAGTATCTAAGACGCCAGCATAAAGCACTATCATGCCAATGCCTTACTTTTAGGGCTCTTACTGACGAGCGGTTGAAGCTGCGCTCCCCAGGGTTCCGTTTTTCTGCTTTCAGCTGCAGGGGAGCGCAGGAATAGACGCATTAAGCTTTTTTCAATGGGTCTGTACTCACACAGACGCGTGTAGGCGACGAACGCAGGTTGAGACGCAACATGCTGCATTTTTCCTGCGTTCGGCGCCTACACGCGCCTGTGTGAGTACAGCCCCATTGTACTGCGCTCCCCTGCGGCTGAATGCAGAAAAACGGAACGCAGGGGAGCGCAGCTTCAACCACTCATCAGTAAGCAGTGGCGTAACTACTGGGGGAGCAGGGGGTGCGATTGGGCCAGGGCCCGCACCCCCTCATCGCCCCCTGGCAGCTCGCGCACCACTGTGTTTTTAGGTAAATTCGGCTGTAAATGCAGCCGTTTCCGGGTGTAAGGAGGGGGGCGGGGCCCGGCTGCACGTCCCGCACCAGGGCCCGCCCCCCTCTAGTTACGCTGCTGTCAGTAAGAGCCCTTAGTCTATACTGCATGATTACTGGCAAGAGGTGGTAGAGATAGTTGGAAAAGTGCCAGCTCTTGCAGGATAGAACACAGGATTAAATATGCAGTAACACAGGTGTTAGTTTCCTTACTCTGCTCTGAGCTGTAGAATCTCGTCCTCAGTTGCCAATAAAGTGTTTGCAGATTTGTTTTTTGTGTCTTCTAGATCCATTTGTGTTTCTAATAATCTGGGGTTAGAAAGAAAACCATAAGTAAGATATAATAAAAATGTTCAATGACAAAATTTATCATTTTTTTATTTTTTTATATGTCAGTTTGTAATAGAAACTGACATATAAATTTAAGTGGCAAACTTGGAACTATTGTCCTACACCAAGGGGCAGAATAGTAAATTCGAATTTGGATTGGAATTTTTGGGTGTCAAAATTCACACATACCAATTTTAATCCCCCTATTCGAATGTACATTCGAATGTGAGATTTATCACATCTCGACTAATTCGAATATTCGCCACCTAAAACCTGCCGATTTCATGTACAAGTCAGTGGCAGAGGTCCATTGAGCCATCTGGAGATGTTAATAGCCTTCCGGACATCAGAGTTTTTTTTTTCCGAGAAAAACTAGATTCGAACGAAACGAATACGAATTTGAATTTTCAGGTCGGAACCGTTCGATCGAATATTTGCATTGTCACTGTCAAGGAAAAACGTTGTGACAAAGTGCTGCCATAATGTACTTACTCTTGTCTGACAGAGTTTAGTTCAATTCTTGTAGAAGACAGCTTGGATTCTACGCCATTCAATTCTCTTTCATGGCTTGGAGATAATTTTCTGTCCATTGATTCCTGGAATGTAATTTTTTGAAATTAAAATGCTTATAGTAGTTCAAATGGATCTTTTCTAATACAATCACCCAAGACCCCTAATAAATCCAAGGAAATAGGCAAAGCCATCAATCATCAATGCATGCAATCCCCAAATCCTGCAAATATCTCCCATCATTACCCTTTTCAATTCATTATGAATTAGGATTCTGGCACATACAGCATTTTTCATCTGCCGATCCACTTTCCTTCAGACATCCTCCTGCACAAACAGGGTATTGGTAGCCTTACTATCATTTTCTGTGCCACTCCTTGGGCTGCTAAACCACACCCCCTCTGGCTAGTAAATCTTTACAGAACATAAGAGAAAGTATAGTGGCCCTTTAACCTACATATTTAGGAGACAAAAGCATCTGAGAGGTACTTGCTGCATAATAATTAAAATTTTAGCATAATGAATTAAAACTTGCTTTCCCTTTAACATGTTGTGCCCAAGCCTATTCTCACATTATTCGTTCCATTTTTTAAAAAAAAAAGACATTTCATTTTTTACATACATTTAAAATACCAAAACTGTTCTCAGAAAATGATCCTGAAGAAGATGTAGAAAAGCAGGTTCCCAACCAAGGCAAGAAACGGCACTTGAGAGTTTCCACACCTGCATACTGACCGCCTAGAAAAGAAAAGATATTTTATTATATATAAGATATTCATGGCACTACTTCTAGCAGCAATTAAAACAACTTACACCCACTATAGGACACTTCCCACAGATCTAGAACTAAACCCTAAAAATAAATATGGTTAAAAATGCCATATTTTATATACTGAACTTATTGCACCAGCCGAAAGTTTCAGCTTGTCAATAGCAGCAATGATCTAGGACTTAACACTTGTCACAGGGGTCACCATCTTGGAAAGTGTCTGTGACACTCACATGCTCAGTGGGCTCTGAGCTGCTGTTGAGAAGCTAATCTTAGGGGTCATCACTAATTATCCAGCAGATTTTGCCAAACAAGCAGATCTCTCCCTGATATGCCCATCATAAGGTGGGCGATATCGGGCTGATTTGATCGTGGGCCCTAGAATTTGATCTTGGGCCCTAGGGCCCAACGATCAGATTATAATGTAAGGAATACGGGCGGATGGATTGCACGATCCGGCGGGATTTTTACCCCTATCGACATCTGACGGACTCTCGGACAGATATCGATTGAGGAAGCCTGTCGGGGAAGCCTGCCAGCTTTTATTGGCCCATGTATATCCACCTTTAGATAGTGTATGTAGCCTAGCAATTAGGGCATGGGCACTGTTAGAGGATGTGCATTTATTAATATATATTTTATATTATTTATTTTATATAAGGACTGAGTTATTTTTCATCCAGTGTTTTTGTTGTTGTGGGTTATTATTTTGGATTGTAGACAAATACCACTTACCTTCCCGGGCTGTAACGCTGAGAATTTGAAAAAGTTGTCCCTGAATTTTGGAATTCAACTCGAGAAGCTCGCAGCACACATTCAAGTTACTGTCGCAGGAATTGATCTGTCAGAGAGAGTATGTAAACCATCAAACCATAATTTGTTTTCTCAAATCAGAAATAGAATGCGTTCACTTTGAGTGATAGCTGAGCTGATATAGATCAGGTAAGATGTGCAAGGCTGTTTTTGGCAGTTTCATTTGGGCGGTTCAGGAGGTGGCAGGGGGTATAAAACCAAACTCTGTACTGCTAGTTCTGCAAGCCACTTTGGGAACTGGAATCTTGGATAGCTAAATGCTGCTGCATTGTTTAATGATCAGAACCACCAGCAATGAGCACAGAGGACACAAGGAGGGAAAGGCAGGTGTTGCTTTCAATACCAATACATTTACAAATAACATTAGAATATTGAAATGAGTAATTATTGTATACTGGAAAGTTGTTTTGAATTATATTTTCTTTAATTAGGCAAAATGTTATTTTTGTTTTTATGCCAGCACTCACTAATCCCTTTAAAGGGGTCATTCACCATTAAATTAATTTTCAAGTAAGATGTAGAGAGCAATATTCTGAGAAAATTTGCAATTTATTTTAGTTTTTTATTATTTGTGGTTTTTGAGTTATTTAGCTTTTTATTCAGCAGCTCTCCATTTTGCAATTTCACCCCTTTAAAATAGAACTAACCCATGCAATGCATTTCTGGGCAACAGTCCCCTGCACAGATAATCGTTCCTTTGAGGATGGATTACCCACTTAATTGGAAACTGGTGTTATTATCTGTGTTTACAAAACGTAGAAGTTGTGGCTTTTACCATGCTGGCCAACAATACTTCCCATGGCAACCAAACAGACTCACCCAACATGATCAAGCCATGATCTACTGTATGGATGCTGTTGCTAAGTAATTATGTAAACAACTATTAGTAAAAAATACTTTTTTAGGACAGGTAAAACAAAGTGAAGCTGCAAGCCTTAGGCTAGGGCCACAAGGGGGCCTAAATCAGGCTGCTGAAATATGCAGGCTGATTTCAGTCCCTACTGTGGCCAGTATTCTCCTCTTCCTTTCGCATCCGGAACCATTGGGCCACACATTGGGCCACGCTTTGCGCCACTTTGCCAGGTGCAAATTTGCTACCACTATGCTAATTCACTAAAATGTGAAGTTACATCTCGGCAGCCGAACAATGGCAAAGTTTCGCTAGTGTTTATTCGTTAGCGTGGGCATTTGATTACAAACTTTCGCTAGCGCTAGTTTCTGCCTAGCGAAACTTCATTAGTACTCTTTCGCTTAGTTCAATTTGAATAGGGCGGGTACATAAGTGGCCACTTATTTTTAAAAATTATCAAGGAAGCAAAATAAAGACAAAAGAGATCCTCTAATGTCCAAGACATGAGCTCACCCTAAAACAAATGTGTCATGCCCCTCAAATAGTAAAAAAAAAATTATGTTTTTTAATAGTTACAACTTTTAAAGACAATCCCGCTTTAAAATATGAAAAAAAAAGCCAGGTTTTTTTTTAATAATTTTTATGACTTTTGAGCATACAGGATATGATGTCACCGACATAAGATTGAGGAGGCTGTAGCATCATCTGATCACCAGGTCTAAGCTGGAGAAGGAAAACTCTGGCGAAAACAGCTAACGTTCTGTAAAATTGGCACTTTTTGCAGAGTAATGGTTTGCATGAGCGAAAATTTGCCTGGCGATATGGAGTGAAACTGCACGACAATCTCTTTTTCTAGCGAATTGTCTCCTGTTAGTAAATTGGCGATCTCCCTGAGGATGGGATTTCTGGTGAATTTTCGCTAGCAACGGCCACTTCGCCCTTCAGTAAATCTGCCCCATAGTGTAGACTTTGTGGTAAACACATTTGCCTGGTTTTGGAGCGAAATGCAAATTCTTGTGCTTCTTCGGCAAAATCAGCCGAGTGTGTTCATATCAGAGTATTCTGGATGGGAAAGGAAGAGAAGGCTACTGTCACTGGTAGGAGCTGTAATTGGCCTGCAGATTTCAGCTGGCTGATTTTGGCCCAGTGTGGCCCTAGCATTACACCACACTATAATGTTAAACTACCTGAGAGGAGTGATGCGAGCAGAGGGGCTGATTCAAGGCCTGCATTTATCTGTACAGTTACATGTCTTGCCTAAGATGGGAAAAAAATTACTGTGCATAAAATAACTGTTTTGTGATGTGTTTAAGGGCGAGGGCACATAGTGTTGGCTCCACTGCTCTCAGTTTGTTTTTTTCTGCAGGCTGAGAGAAGCAAATCTGCTCTCTTCCACATCTCTGTGTATCAACATTGAAAAGTACAATTACACCAGTCTTGCCAGGTCTAATTTTCAAAGCCAGCCAAAGTCAGCTACAAAAACAGCCCAAAACTAGACAAGAGGCACTTTAAGTAGCCCACAAATAACACAATATGTGCAGTGAAAAAAAGTCTAAAAAATAAATATATGTTAAAATACGCCTTTTTCAAATTTTCGCCTTTTGCTAATTTTTTCATGAAGCAAAATGTGACAAATGTGCCCTTCATCAGGGGCGTAACTACAGAGGGGGGTTCAGGAGGTACAGGGGCCCCATAAAATATTGGTAAAACAGGTCAACCTCTAGACATTTTGAATCCTCATCCGCATCGCTCTCCGGTTCTGAGGTATCTCTCTCTGCCTCCGCGTACGCTTCTCTGGCCGCCGCCATCGGCGCCATTTTGGAAGCCGCGCGGTCCGGCTTTTTCTTCACAAACAGCGGGGCCAGATCCTGTTGTGCAGAGGTTTGTCTCCGCATTGGCGTCTGCTCCTTCTCCGCTCTAGTTTTACCGGTTTTCCCCATATTATACCGTGCTTTTCAGGCCACAACCGACGGCAGGCTAGCAGAGCCCTCTTAACATGCGGCCATTACTCTCGGCGCCAAGCCACGCCCCCCCTCCTCTAGACATTTTGGTGGCGAACAGTTTTTGCCCCAAAATTGTCTAAAATTGTCTAAAATTGAGGAAAGTCACTGGAAAATGCAAGAATAGGATGGGAGACTGGGGTACAGAACCCAAAATCTGGTAATTCATGACTTCTATATAACTCAGTCCCATTGCATACTATGAATTATAGTCTTACATTAAACTTGGCAGTTGGCAAATTGTTAAACAAAAACAACATTACCCAACATGCACTGGGAGGCGCACACTGTTGCCTGTGAACAATGAATAAATATGGGCTCAGCAAGCAAAAAGCAAGGACAAGGCCCACCTTGTCAAACAGTGGATCCTACAATCTTTTAGATTGTAAGCTCTTTTGGACAGGGCCATTGATATCAGTTGTATCAGTTATTGGTTGTTGCTTTTGCAAATGTGGGCAAAATGCACTTGTATAATATGATTGTATGGTCTTGTTCATTTTTATTCACAGTAATTAGAGCAAGTCCCAGAAAAATTGCATAATAATACTTATTTTTTCAGTCTGCCAAATGTATTGTACAACAAAAGTGTTTTTTCCCCAACATGTAGAGGCTTATTCATTTATATTAAAGTATACTGTCATGGGAAATTTTTTTTAAAAAAAAAACACGTCAGTTAATAGAGCTGCACCAGCAGAATTTTGCACTGAATACCATTTCTCAAAAGAGCAAACAGATTTTTTTATATTTAATTTTTAAATCTAACATGGGGCTAGACATAATGTCAGTTTCCCAGCTGCCCCCAGTCATGTGACTTGTGCTCTGATAAACTTCAGTCACTCTTTACTGCTGCACAGCAAGATAACAGCTGCCTGGTAGATCTAAGAACAGCACTCAATAGTAAAATCCAGGTCCCACTGCGACACATCCAGAAAGCAGTTCCATCCTAAAGTGCTGGCTCTTTCTGAAAGCACATGACCAGGCAAAATGACCTGATATGGCTGTCTATACACCAATATTACAACAAAAAAAAATACAGATGTCATTTTATATTGTGTATATTTAATTATTTGTAGTGTAAACAGTGTAACTTAATAAAAACTACACCATAAAAATCATGACATAATTCCTTTAAGGTCAGAAGTCCAAATTAATTTAAAGCAGTCCATTAAGATCAGTGCAGCTCCCAAAGTTTGGTATTAAAGGTTTTTTTCACGGAACAAATCTTAAATTTTTAGAGCTTTTTAGAAATATAGGAAACCCACATTTTTTTTAAGATTATTGGGAAAAAAGTGGGCCCCATAGTATTATTCCAAATACTCTATGTTCTAAAGAAATGGAGAATTTATAGGTGTAAATGGAAAATAATCATTCCCAGTATCATTTATCAGCCTCAAAGCACAGCCCTGTTGTCTCTATGTATCTGAGCAGTGACAGTGTCTAATATCCTTATAGTGTTGCAACATCAGATACAAGCACTGTTCTGCTCTGAATGAAGCATACCATCACCATGGTAAGAAGCGTCATTAGTTACTACACTTTCCTGCAGTTTTTTCTATACAGGACAAGGCAAGGTGTAACACAAACACAAGTGTACCCGTGTATAATGCAGTCATCGATTAACCCTACTCTTGGCTGTACCTGCACAAAGAGGGTTATATCAGTAAAACTGCACATGCATATATGCATTACTGCTGTAGAAATATGCAGTGTGTTGCTAAAAAGCTTATTATGAGTTGCATATTAAAGGGGTTATATCTTATAGGAGGGCTCCTTTTGCCTAGAAGATGTATTAGAGCTCACCAGACATCATGTCTCTCTACATGCAGGATTTGTGCAAAAGGCAGTTATTTTGTTAGATTTTGTTGGTACTGGAATCAGTTATTTGAGTGACCCCCCCCACCCCCATTAGTAGAAGAATAATAAGGAAAATCATTCAAAATCTATAAAAAAAAATACATAATGATTCTGGGAACATTGGCCCTTATTCAGATTCAGATCATAGCTTAAACGGGTTGTTCGCCTTTTTATTATCGTGTTATTATCTTTTAGTATGATGTAGATAGTGATATTCTAAAACAATTTGCCATTGTGGTTTTTTTCCTTATTTAGCTGTTTTATTCCGCAGCTCTCCAGTTTGCAATTTCAGCAGTCTGGTTTCTAGGGTCCAAATCACCCTAGTAACCATGAACTTGTTTGAATAAGAGACTGGAATTTGAATAGGAGAGGCCTGAGTAATAAAAAGTAGCAGTAACAATAAGTGTGCAGCCTTATGATGGTGATCTCTCCCCATTATGCCCACATTGAAGTGGGCGATATCGGGCTGGTCCGATCGTGGGCCCTAGGGCCCAACAATTGGATCATAATGCATCCGATACGGGTGGTTGAATCGCGGGACCGCACAAACGCACAGATACGGCCTTGATCTGACAGGATTTTTTTACCCTGCCTGATCAGCATCTTCCCGACTTTCGGACAGATATCGATCAGGGACGCTAGTCGGATGGACCCACACACAGGCCAATAAGCTGCCGATTCGGTCTGTCGGCATCTTTTATCGGCCCGTGTATGGGGGCCTTTACACACAATTGTTTTTTTAGATGGGGTCAGTGGCCCCCATTTAAAAGCTGGAAAGAGAAGAAAGCAAATAATTCAAAAACTAAAGAAAAAATGAAGGCCAGTTAAAAAGTTGCTCCGGATTAGCTATTCTATAACAAACTAAAAGTTAATTTAAAAGTGAACCACAATATATATATATAATAGATGGTTAAGTCAGTTTGCAAGTCTGCTGCAATAACTGCAACTCTGCACATATATAAATATATAAATATATGTATATATACACACTACAAAAGCTGGGGGGAGATAAGAGTTTGCAGAGTCCAGCTTACTCACATGATAGTCTTTGTACCAGTCATCCAGTTTATCCTGCAGGACCCTGCACTTCTCACTGTTGGCCAGTCTCCTCAGGGTGCCTGCCATGGTGGTGCCTGGGAACAGTTGCAGAGATGTCCTTTGTCTACTGTTCTCTGCTGCCAATCACTGTTTATATACAGGGGGAGGACTCTATTCATTACTGTGCTGTTGCCCTGCATGGGAGCCAGGGAAGCCACAACCAAGTCACACATTTTTGTGTTAGTTGTAGCAACGGCTTTATTCCAGCCCCTCCCCTATGGGCCTACCCCTTGACTATTGTCCCCATCACCCTGTAGTTATTCAGCCTGGCTGTGTAACAAAAATGTGCTGTCATGTGATTAGCCATGTTCAAATAAGTCCAATACTACTACTAATGTTTTGTGCAACATATGGATCACTTGAGGTACTTTTGTGCTATCCAATGGGCCTCTGGTCTGGAATACCCTCTTGCTAAATTAGGGTTGCTGTCTATATATATATATATATATATATATATATATATATATATATATATATATATATATATATTGTACCTGCAGAAGTAAAGAGTAGAACAATACATCAATAGAACAATGGTCAATACAATAATAAAATAAAAATAAATAACGCTCATGTAATTCAGTAAGTGGTTCCCAATATATACAGTTTATTTTACTCTATAATAATCAGTTCATACAAATAGTTCCATTCATTAATGTGCGTATAAGTCAGTCAATGCAGTGGGATCAGTGGAATTTACTTTAATTTATTGGGGGGGTCAGTGGAGTTTGCCCTGCCTTAATTGACTACTGCCTTATTGTAAGGTCCACAAGGACCGCTCACCCTGGGGGTCAAGTGGCCGGCAGGGACGCCCGCCGCGTGGTTCCTTGCTCCTCAAGCGCCAGTTCTCCTATGTCGCGTGGCCACGCTCTTCCAGGTTTATGTGCCGGCATGATGACGTCACGTCGCTTTAGAGCTAAATTCAAACGTATTTAAAGGGACTTCTGTAATAATCAAATTGCCCGTTGTCAATGTTAATCGGTTCCTGGCTGTGTATTCCTAGTGAATCCTTTCTGATAACCCTGGTATTGACCCTTGCCTGCCTGTTTTGACCAATCTGAACTCTCCAATCTGACCCATGCCTGTCTGCTGACTATTCTACACTCTCCAATCCAGATCCTAGCCTGTCTTACCATTCATTGTACTCTGCCTGTACCGACCCAGCCTGTCTGACTATTCTTGAAATCTGCTTGTGCTGGCCCGGTCTGCCTGTCCACACTTTTCTGTCTGGCCAGTCTTCTGAGCTGTGTTGCCTTCTGTCCAGTACCCTTGTTAAAATGATCGTGCCCCTTTGCTCGTCCAGAACCCTTTGCTTGGCTCCTCTCTTATTAAGACCTGGTGGCATCCAATTAGAGGAGGGCTCCTCCCGAAGTGAAAGGCAGCTGTTCAGGGGCGATCCTGGTAATTTTGCCGCCTAAGGCGAGCTTCCTTTTGCTGCCCCCACCCCTCTCCACGGCACTCACCTCTTCAGTGCCCAAGGAGGTCAGGGGCAGTCCACGTTGCACCGGAGGGGTCGGGGGTGGTCTACGTCGCTAGTGCAGAGAACACGATTGCGCTCTCTGCACTAGAAGAGCCAAATTTCCTGGTTGAAAAGCAGAAATGTGGATCTTAGTTACCAGGAGAGCCATTTTTGCTGCCCCTGGCAAACAGGGGGGCGCTGCCGCCTGAGTCGAGTGCCTCAACTCGCCTCATTGGTGGAGTGCCCCTGCGGCTGTTAAAGACAAAGGCAAGAGCCAAGACCAGGGAGCCTAGCACTGGTTCTGGATTTTGGGTTGCCGAACGTGAAACTGATAATAACTATGCTTCACCAAGTCAACAGTCTGTAAGCTAAAACTATGGTCTCCTCAGTCTGTATATGAGTAGGTTCAACCAAATATTGATCCAAAAGGTTTTAAAATCTTGGTGGTGATGATTGCATCAGGCTTTGAATACAGTGCTCTTTGGATTTGACTGCACTGGCTCCCGATATGATCCAATCATCAGTCCAAGGAGGAGGTTTGTTGGATTAGCCCAGTTTAGTTCACCACTTAAGTACCAAATCATTAAAATTTCTGCTTATTTGGTGAACTTCCTATGCAAGAGAATTATGTTTGAAGGTGCAGGATGCAGATCTGTGAGCTTAGGGCGAGGGCGCACAGAGTGTTGGCTCCTCTGCTTTCAGCCTGCAGATCTGATCAGTTCCACATTTCTGTGTATCTGCACTGAAAATCACAATGGACCAGCGATTGGCCTGGAAATGCCTGCTTTTGCATTTTGTGGCCAATTTCTGCTCCACATATCTACACTCAGGCAGAAGCTCTACTTTTCAGCACAGATATGCAGAAGAGAGCGAATCCTTTTCTTTCTACCTGCAGTCTGGGGAGCCAATGCTCAGCTTGCCTTTGCCCTTAGTTGTGGCAAGGTATGTGGCGCAAATGGGCAGGTACTTCATGTAAGAACTTTCTAAGTGATAGAATGTTTATTAAGCGCTTGCAGTAGGCGGTTCATGCCTTTGTTCCACTATAAATTTTGCAATGCATAATGAGTTTTGTGTAAATATTTAATAGATGATTTGTGTTTTCCACATAGGTGATGTTATAACTGTGCAGAAGCTGAGTGAGCTGCAGGGGGGAGAGAAGAGTTATGTGGCAGGAACCTTATTTAAATCCATGGAACTCCAACCTTCAATCCTTCGGTCGATAAGTGAAGAGGTGAGTGTTAAAGCTGTGCTAATAATTAAGTATATGTTCTAAAGATTACTACCGGTACTTTGCCACACTAAACAGCAGAGGGCAGCATTGCGGAAGTATTCGATCTTGAAGTATAACTTCAAATTGATGTACGGCTTCAGCGAGAAGAGGTCTTTTTGCCAAAAGAAAACATTTGTATCGGACACATACTCATATAGCCAAGACCAATTATTTTACTATTCTACATTTCTATTTTGAAAGGTTTTTACTTTATTACGCTTCCCACTCTGCTTCTTCATAGCCTGCAACTAAAATAATGCTTAAAGGGCATGTAAAGGCAAAAAAAATAAATCCCATTTTTACTTTCGTTAATGAAACAAAAACCTATCTCCAATATACCTTGATTAAAAAAATGTGTACCGTTTTTATAAGAAACCTGACTGTATGCAGTGAAATTCTCCCTTCATTTACTGCTGTGGATAGGAATTGTCAGATGGTCCCTAACTGCTGAGCAGGGAAACAATCATACTTATGAACAGCAGGGGGAGCCCCCGCATTACTTCCCAGCCATGCAGAACTCAAGCAGCTTTGTTTATGATGATCCCTAAGCAGCCCAGACCACACGGAGCATGTGCACAGTCTTGGTCTTGCAAAGATGTTTAACAAAGTTACAAGATAGTGACCCAAGATAGTGTAGCCAAATTTGAAAACATAAATCATTTGTTTGATTAGGCTTGTGGTGCAGTAAGTTCATGTTTATATTTAGTATACAAAATACAGCATTTCTAGCCTTATTCTATTTTAGACTTTAGATGCCCTTTAATGGGGTAATGTCAACAAAAACAGACCTTTTAAGGCTATAATTTTATTGCAATTCTTATTTTAACTGCTTATCATTCTATTCAAGCCATCTGCTACTCCTCTACCATTCTGATTTTCAGGCTGCTGATTTGGTTACTAGCAGGTTAAGCCCTAACAACCAGAAAACCATCTAAATTCCAATAGCTTAAGCATAACAAATATATGAATTCAAACTAAAATTCAGAGTTAATTGAAAAAATAAAAATAAAACCTTATTGCACACGGTTAAAATGTATTATTTTATTATTACAGACAGCAGTATTCGAAGCTGAAATAATCGTTGAATGCATGTTATGATAGGAAAGTGTCAGTAGTCAGGGTGTCCATACACTGTGCAAGTGCAGAGCATCAGACCAATTTGATAAATTCCAGGACATAACTAGCAATCTGAATAAGCTGACAAAAGGTCTGCCATAAAAAATGTCATAGGGGCAGATTTACTAAAGAGTGAAACACTAGCGTCAATTCACTTGCATTGCCACCTGCAGGGACATCGCCAATTCACTAACAGGTGCAATCGCTAATTCGCTAGTGAACCAGACCATCACTAGTGCAGTTTTGGACCCTATCGCCAGACGTATTTTTGCTCTGGAGAACGGGTGCTACTCCTCAAATACTCTAAAGTGCAGATTTTGATGAACGTTACCTCTTTCACCAGAGCTGACTTCACCACCTAAGACCAGGCGAAGTGCTAAAAGAAGTTAGATCTTCCTCAATCTTTTGTCACTTACATCATATCCTGTGTACCGAAAACAGTGTCGGACTTGGATAAACCCCGTGGGCCCCGACCCTTAATGGGCCCCTGCCGGGCTAGTCCCCTCTCCCAATCAGATTTTTTTTAGGCGCTGCGCAGCGCCATCTGTGCATGCGCGCGCACCTTTTCACTTACGCGCATCGCCTTCATGCATGCGCACTCAGCACGTCATAGTAGGGGGCACGTCAGAGTAGGGGGGGTCGGTGGGGGCATTCGGCACCCAGGAGGCAACTTCGCATATTAGTGAATTGGCCATTTAGTAAATCTGCCCCATAGATGGGAACTTTTCAATGAGGCTGCTGGGGCTCTAGTATACCTGAAAGCCACAGTGTATTTTGGATATCTGCACACGAATGTTCCTATGAATGATCATTTAACCAAACTGAATGCAACAAATTAATGATAATGGCAGTGGGGCTGAAATAATCATGCATTAGAAATAAGACTGATTACGGTCTCCCATGCATTTTCATCCTTATAAATGTTTCCAGCCCAACCTTCTGCCCAAGCCTGCAAGGCACAAATATATCAGTGACTCAGACGAGTTAATATTGGAAGATGAGCTGCAGAGAATCACAGCTTGAGGGGGCGACAGATGTGTAACAGCTTGTGAGTGTGTACAGCATTACTGTGAGTGTGCTAACAAACACACATGGGGAAGCTCAGTGTACCTTGCTTGTATGTTTAAAAACTGTCCTCTTCCTGCATGATTTATTAGCCTAACCTGACTCTGATGTTGGATATCAAGCAAGGAATGTTAGTTCAAATCCCTGTGCCAGCTATATACTGTAAATCTCTCAGTCCCTTGGTATCCGCATACTTAAGGGCAGATTTATCAAGGGTCCAATTTCGAGGTGATCAACTTGAAATTTGAATAAAAAAAGACCATTCGAAATGTATTTAAAAAATGTACATTTTTAACTTCGGGTGAATAGGCTGTATTTGAATCGTTCGAATCAAAGTTTTACCGCATTCAATCAAATTTGAATCGAAATATTTGCCCCAAAAAAGTTTCATTTTGTTTAAAGCCCACCAAATGATTCTAAATAGGTTCTAGGAGGTCCCCCACAGGCTAAAACAGCAATTCGGCAGGTTTTAGATGGCGAATGGTCTAAGTTGAAGTTTTATAGAGATTCGAATAGTCAAATATTTTTCAAATTCTAATTGAATTTTGGACAATTCGACAGTCGAAGTACACTAAAATTAGCTTGAAAATCTAATTTTTTAATTTGAATTTTCACTTAGACCCTTGATGAATCTGCCCCTTAATGTGCTTACCATAGCGTCCTTGAATGCTGCCCTTTAAAGGAACAGCAACACCAAAAAATTAAAGTGTTTTAAAGTAATGAAAATATCATGTAGTGTTGCCCTGCACTGGTACAACTGGTGTGTTTGCTTCAGAAACACTACTATAGTTCATAGAAACAAGCTGCTGTGTAGCAAGAAATTAGAAAAAAGTCTATATGGCACAGGTTAAATAGTGGATAACAGATAACATTATGTTCTACAGAGCTTATCTGCTGTGTAACCTGAGCCTTTACTTCTTTGAATGGCTGCCCCCATTGCTACACAGCAGCTTATTTATATAAACTATAGCAGTGTTTCTGAAGCAAACACACCAGTTTTACCAGTGCAGGGCAACACTACATTATATTTTCATTACTTTGAAACACTTTTATTTTTTGATGTTTCTGTTCCTTTAAAACCCTGCAAAACTGTTGAGTCTCATGGGGAAAATGTGATATAAATATAACAAATATAATATAAATATTTCTGTAGCAGACACTGGAGGAGTTGTGGCTTGCCTTTAACTGTGTGTATGGCTTACTTGGGTGCAATGGTTTTCAGACTTTTTGGGTTCAAGTTCCCCTTTGTGTTTCAGGACTGTTCCTATTTCTCTTTAAGCCCTTAACAGGCATATGTGCACATAAGATATCATGTCACTGCAACAAATCTAGAAGTCCTTGAGTCCTCTTTTTGGGTCGAAGTGCAATCAGGTTGGGGTTAATTCAGAGAGGAGCATTGTTGAACTGCATTGTCTCGGATGTATTGACCACATTCAAGTGAAAAGACCTGTGTTTGCTTAATAAAGTCAGCATGGGACTTGGGAGCATGATGTGGTGATGTGGTGATATGATGAATATAGGTATGAATTTAACTTGTTGGGAGGATGTTTTAATTAATCACGGAAATTACAGCGAGGACACCATAACATTATGTTGCCTCTAGAAGGGAACTATAGCTATCTATTAATTTATAACCAGCACCCACCATTTGGTGATTGATTTTTGAGTGCACCGGCATACAGTTAGGTTTATATATAGTCCAATAGTAGAAAGCACTCAAGGCACAAGATCTGGATGACGGTCCAGTGTGGATCGAAACGAGTTGATATGGAGATGGAATAAACGCTTTTAATCAAATCATGTGCCGTGAGTGCTTGCTACTATTGGACTACATAACATTTGGTGAGCACCCGGCCTTTGCTATTGGGATTGGTAAGTGCTGTGGTGAAAAAAAAATTAAAACCATTAGGCGGGGGTGCAATGAGGCTGTGACCACAAAATACATATAGACAAATACAAGAGTCCTCTGCACTCAACCCATTATCAATATATTTAAGACAGAGACATTTTGTGCATACTGCTACTGAAAAATGCCTTACCCTTTAAACAAAACAGGGATTGTTTGTCCATATATTGCAATATATTTAAGCTGGCCAACTATGTCAAAGTCATCCCATATCTGGCCAGTCCTATGCTTAATTTTCATCTGATTCATTAAGAATTCTATTGCTTCATTATACATTTTACAAAGGGACTAGGTTTTACCTGCAACTTACTTGCTGCTTTCAAAGTAAACCTCCCAAACTTGGCTGCCCTTTTATTAGACACCAGTGGGATCACCTGACTATAGCTGGGAAGGGTGGGGGCTACAACATGGAGCTGGTCACCGCTCCTGTACAGTGTCGGACTGGCCAGTCCTACGCTTAATTTTCATCTGATTCATTAAAAATTCTATTGCTTCATTTTACATATATATATATATATATATATATATATAAATTTTCCTACGTACTGGTGGGGATGTGACACCAGAGCATGCATAAGATGTAGCCAGTTCTAAGTTTCTGTACATTTAGCTTGTATGAATGGTATGAATGGTGTGGGGTGACTGTGGAAATTGTCCTGATTATAAATGCACTATTTTGTTCATGACATTCTAAGTATTTTTTCACAATCACTTTTCTCTGTTTCCCATGCTCTATATTGCCCTTTATACCCTTTCATGGTTCTCTCCTGTGGTCCTGCTTTCTGATGTCTCCTTTCCTTGCACTCCCAAGCCATTTTTATTTCTTTATCTCTGCTGTACTACTCCCCTAGTTGCAGTTCTGGCAGTTCTTGGTGGAGAGGGGGGATGCTGGAAAGCTCATGGTGGAAGATTTTTGTCTGGCTTCTCTTCCTACACAATCTCAACTCCCCAGGCTAAGGGAGGACAGATGAGCCCCTGATTAAACAAGTCTGTGTTGCGTTTTAGGGTGACCAAAACAAGTGCTGCGCACAATAATCCTATATATTTTCTGCTCCATATTGCTTTGCCATGATCACATGATGCAGTCTGCTGGAAACCACATGTTCTCTTTACTGGAAAGTGCTTAGAACTGTACACAACATGTGTTTCTCTATCTAGCCTGCTCACTTGCTTAGCCCATTGCCTTCTGGCTACTCCTTTGTACTGTATCTGTTTCTTTTGTGTTACGGCTTTCTCCATCCTTCTGTTCATCAGAATTCCTTCTGGTTAGAATAGAAGAAAGAAACAGTCGCTTCCATAAATTAAGAGTAATGGAAGGTTTTAGAAGTGTTCTCTTTCACTGCAGAAAATGTATGATGTGCCACTTACCCTTAAGGTGTAGTTACAGAAAAAAGTGCCCTGGATCCATGCCCCACAGTAAACTGCAAGGAAATACCATTTATTGGTCTAGAACAAATGACATAACAAACACATACAGTACAAGGCTCAAAATCCTTATAATAGCTTTTATTTCCATACATGCAAATGAATTGGGAACACTAAACATTTTATTCCAAATCAAAACATGAAGAAAAATGTATCAAGTTTGTCTTATTACTTTACAGAAAGTGAAGAAAGGGGAATATTAAGCTGTTCCAAAAAATAGCAGTGTCTGTATTCTTCTTTACAGACTCAAACATTCACTGTATTAACTGAAAAATGTTCAAGATTTTGCTTTCCTTTGAATGACTGAATTAATATTTAGTTGTATAATCAGTGTTTCTGAGAACTGCTGCACATCTGAGTTGCATGGAGTCCACCAACTTCCAACAACCTGTTAAATTCCACAATTCTTCTGCATCTCTTGCTTTTGCCTCAGAAACACCATTTTTGATGTTACCCACAAGTTTTCTATTGGATTATGGTCTGGCGATTTGGCTGGTCACTTCATGAAGTCAATCTTGTTGGTCTGGAACCAAGATGTTGCTCATTTATTGGTGTGTTTGTGGTCGATGTCTTGGTTAAACTCCCATTTTCCTCTATGGCATAAGACAACATGTCCTCTTCAAGCATTTTGATGTAGTGAAACTGATCCATGATCCCTGGTATGTGATAAATAGACTCAACACCAGAGTATGAGAAACATCCCCATATCATGATGCTTGTGCCACCGGCTTCACTGTCTTCACTCTGTACCGTGACTTGAATTCAGTGTTTTGGGGTCGCCTGTGGCCCCTAGACCCCAAAAGAACAATCTTGTTTCATCAGTCCACAAAATGTTGCTCCATTTCTCTTTAGGCCAGTCAATGTGTTCTTTAGCAAATTGTAAGCTCTTCAGCACGTCTTTTTTCAACAACTTTGCGGGAGCTTCTTGCGGATAGCTTGGCTTCACATAGTCGTCTTCTAATTGTAACAGTATCACAGGTAACTTCACACCTTCTTTCATCTTCCTGGAGCTGATCATTGGCTGAGTGCCATTTTAAAGCATTTGAGATCATTTTAGCTGAGCAGCCAGTCATTTTCTGCACTTCTTTATGTTTTCCCCTCTCCAATCAACTTTTTAATAAAATTACGCTTTTCTGAACAATGAGAGAGAAATACACTATAACCAGCATGCACAACATTTTCTCCTTCCTTCCCTAAATAAGGGCCGGAATGCGACGGAAACAAGGTAAGTAATGGCAGTGTCGGAACGTGTCGCATTGTTGATGTGACGCAACACGGCTGTCGGATGCAGACGCAGCGTGCAGCGTCTGCATCCGACAGTCGTGTCGCGTGGCATCAATGCAACGACACGATGCGACAATTGAATTACTTACATTATTTCCGTCAGATCTGACGTGACGCCTGTGATTTTGCACAGCGCGTCGGATCGCCGTGTAGTCCTGCCCTTACTCTACTACACCTACTAGTAAATTATTTCTACTATTTTCTACTGAAAACAGTGATTGATCAGTTTAGTGATGTCAGACTCTCTGTTATTATAAACACAACTGTATACTTATATGTATACTGTATCCTTGTTTGCTATGATTTGTTAGATGGGGCAGACTGATTTTTTTTCTGCTGTTGTATGTCCATCACTCCCAAAAAAGAGGGAGAGAGATATGAGGATAACAAATATACAACTAATGTAATTTATGCCATGTAGCCTGTCAAATGGTATGGCTCCATGTGGGGTTATTGTTGTATATATAAAAAAATAGCATGCCCACTGACTAATAGTGCAATTACAGAAGGTTAATGTGATTATACAAACCTCAGCATGAACCAATTCCTTGTCTGTCTCAGCCCAGCCTGTGCCCACCAGTAATTTGTTCCACACAGGGGTAATGGTGTGGGTCTGTGGAATGGGTACAGATAGACACTTGGTTTCTAAAACTCTCTGATTCCACTCTTGTGACTGGACTGAAGATTCCCCTTGAACTTCAGTCTGTTGCAGAAATACAAAATATCAGGTTGCAGGCACCACATATACCTTGATTATATTCTGGCCACCAGAAAAATCGAAATGCTAACGCACTAAAATTGATTAGGTGTCTACTTATCCCTTTAGTAGCTACTGATAATAACAGGCACAAAATCTGATGTAGTGAAGAGTAAGAAGATCATTAGTGGCACGAGTAACCATTCTGGCTGATCTGTATATGTTTGTATAAAAACAGTATAAAAAACAGGTACATTATATTGTAATTCCTTTAAAACACTTTAATTTTTTTTAGTATTACTGTTTCTTTAAAATAGTGTATTGTATCAGGTTATAGGAAACATACCATTGTCTTCAGAAGTGTGTCCATTCCTGAACAAAAACCCCGTGTGGGAGTCATCTTACTGAATGTTTCGCAAGGAATAAACACATGGCTTGGAAGCCTCTTCAAAGTGTTGAATTTCTGCCTAATTTCATGGAACAATAAACGGAGGGGACTGCGGAGCACACATCTGGGTTTAGGTTTAGGGAAACGGCACAGAGAAAGAATATATTTGTAGGAGCACTTGGATATGCTTGTCTCTGGGCTTTTTTTTCTTTCTCTAGGCTATTTACCTGCCGTTGACCATGAAGCAGTAGCTGTATTTGTCAAGTACAGGTATGGGACTTGTTATCCAGATTTCTCGGGACCTAGGGTTTTCTGGATAACCATTCTTTCCGTAATTTGGTGTCTGTGAGAGATGGCCTTTCTCTAATTCAGAGCTTTCTGGGTAACGGGTTTCCGCATATCCTTTCCCTTACCCGTACTAGGCATCATTGGCTACCAGAACTGACTGCAAAGCTAGATTTTGATTAGTTTAATGTATGTCTTACTATCCAGGCCCATTGCCATGTCATCATTCCTTCTGGCAAATGCCTTGTTGCTAGTGTCATCAAACTTGGCAAAACTTTAGAGCTGCATAAATATTAAAGGGGAACTATCTTGAAAATGAAAATGTAATATGAGCTTCAGCATACTGAAATAAGAAACTTTCTAAATACAATCAATTATATATTCTGCATCGTTTCTGAAATAATCAAGGGACTATCCCTCTCTCAGCATCTGTTTCTCTTCATTCTGTCTTCATGCAGCAGTTGGGTGTCAGTTTTACCAGTGCAGCACAACAGTACTTTATATTTTTTCATTACTTTAAAACATTTAAATGTTTTGGTGTTACTGTTCCTTTAAAGAAAGATTTACATTGATTTTAAATTAGGGATGCACCGAATCCACTAGTTTGGATTCGGGCGAATACCAAACCGAATCCTAATTTGCATATGCAAATTAGGGGTGGGAACGGGAAAACATATTTTACTTCGATGTTTTGTGACAAAAAGTCACGCGATTTTCCTCTCCGCCCCTAATTTGCATATGTAAATTAGGATTCGGATTGGCCAGACAGAAGGATTTGGCAGAATCTGAATCCTGCTGAAAAAGGCCGAATCCTGGCCGAATCCTGGATTCGGTGCATCCCTATTTTAAATATACAGATTTCTGCATAATATTTAACTTGCTCGTTTCAGTGAATAGGTGCTGCAATGGTGCTTGCCTTGGCAGAGGCACCTTCTATAGATGGACAGAAGAAATCCCAGTTGGAATAACCATTTAATTATAAATATTAACTGAAAGCTGTATAAGCCAGAAATTGGATATGTAAGTGCACAGACTGGTTCTCATTGGCCACAGAAACAAACTATTCTATCACTTTGCCATACAGTACTTATTTTGTCTATAGTTGCCCGAGTTTTCCCTCCAACTGGATGATGACCATGGGCTGAATGGCTGGAGAGCATACAAGGGGCAACACACTATATGATTTTCAATCCTTTGCCCCCTTCTTCACTTGCTCATCTACTAATGTACAATGAACTGGTCTACCTGCCCAATTCTCAAACTAACTGATATCCATAGTATAGGTATGGGACCTGTTATCCAGAATGCTTGGGACCTGGGGCTTTCCGGATAACGTGTCTTTCTGAAATTTGAATTTTCATACCTTAAGTCTACTAGAAAATCATGTAAACAATAAATAAACCCAATAGGCTGGTTTTGCCTCCAATAAGGATTAATTATATCCCAGTTAGGATCGAGTACAAACTACTGTTTTATTATTACAGAGAAAAAGGAAATCAGTTAAAAAATGTAGTTTATTTGCTTATAATGGAGTCCATGGGAGACAACCTTTCTGTAATTCTGAGCTTTTTGAATAACGGGTTTCCGGATAACCTGTATATGGATATTGGTACATACTGTATCTGCAGCCCACCATACACATAATAATTGTACAATTTTGGTATATGTTTGGCCAACCTTTAAACTTTGACCCTTTTGATGTTTGAGAATAGACTGCCCAATACAGAATCTGATACAAAAGTTCTGAGCTTTATTAATGGTAAAATGTGAGTTTCTTCTCCTGTAAGCATGGGACAGTATTTGAGCAAATACCTTCTGAAGTTTGAGAAATTGGATACATTTCTCCTTGCTGTTTAAGCTCTGGTTGTGCTTTGGCCAAATATAATGAACCCTGGAGAACACACAGATGATATAAATAATAAGTATCCTAATATACATGAGGGCTAAAGTATTGCTTGTGGAATCTAACCCTTATTGTGCTCTCCAGGCAAAGTATCTCTGCAAGAAAACTCAGGCTGCCAGTATGGATGCTGTAAAGACTTTGGATGAGATCCTCCTTCAGATGAGCGTAAGTAGAAACCAGTCTTGGAGTGTCTTTGCCATTTCCGTATTTTAATTGTGTTCTAGTTCAGAAGGGTGGGAATCTATTAGAGACGGCCTTTCCGTAATTCTGAGTTTTCCCGGATAATGGGTTTCCGGATAACGGATACCATACCTGTATTATCTAAAGATGGGTTTGTATGGACCGTTTAAGAAATTGTAATTAAAAACACCACTTTTGCACCTTGTTATGGACTGTATATGTAAAAACACTGTAATCAAAACACAAAGGCATTGTATCATGAGTACCCACCTATTCTTTTATGTATTTTATTTTATTGTATCATGAGTACCCACCTATTCTTTTATGTATTTTATTTTATTGTATCATGAGTACCCACCTATTCTTTTATGTATTTTATTGTAATGTTATGGGTTTTTTTTTCTTTTTGTTTTATGTTAAAAGTAATAAAAAAAGATTATGTAACCAAAAAAAACAACTTTTAGATCAGGTACAAGAAGACCCAGTGAACTTGGGATGGCCCCTCTAGTCTGGCTTTTCCATCAATTAAAAGGGTTGTTCACCTTCCAACTAGTGATGTGCGTGCCGGCCTGATACCCACGAGTTCTTCTTCCTGCTCTCCCTGCCTGCCACCTTACACTGCCGGCTTCCGGGTTCTGGTTTTATAGCCGTGCGCCTGCTCCTCCCGCCCATTTTGTGACATCATCAACGGGGCAGTTCGGCATCCGGTCTATAAAAGGAACCCGGAAGTCAGGCTCGGGCCCGGCTGGTGGCAAGGCAGATATCGGGCGGGTGCGGGTTGGGGTAAACCCGACCCGCAACATCACTACTTCCAACCACTTTTTCAGTTCAGTTGTTTTCAGATTGTTCACCAGAAATTCACTTTTTTCAGTTGTTTAACATTTTTTTTATTTTTACCATTTTTCCCAAAATCTAACTTTAAGGTTTAATGTCCCTGTCTCTGGTGTTAGTCTGGCAGCTCAGTAATTCAGGCGCAGACTCTGAATTACTTGAAGTCCTGGATCATTGCTGCTATTGACAAGCTGAAACTTTAGGCTGGTGTAATAAGGTCAGTATTTAAAAGAAGCCATTTTTAGCCATATTCACTTTTAGCATTTAGTTCTCCTTTAAGTGCTGTTTTTAGCATGACTTCTCTGCATAATTCTCTCTGTCTCTCTGTTTTTGAATTCTACTTGAATCCTGTTAGACTGTTAAAGCTTCACTCTGCCCTCCCTTTTCACCTCTCATGGCCACCTCTTTTACAACTTACTGGCCACATTCTCTAACATTTGTCATTGTGGGCTGATTATATTCTCCAGGTGCTGAGGGGCAGCGGGTTCTGCTGCTCACAGTCCCAGAATTCTGCCTGTCTGGTGAATTTGCGTACCCTGCAGTGCCAGCCAATCAGCTTCTCTGGCTTCAATGCAGATGACGAATTGTGTGATTGATCCGCCAGCACCATGCTCACCATCTATGTTTAAGTTACGAAAAGCCAATAAGTGGAGCAATGTACGTTTCTGAGCACTAAGGTTCATTGTCTTACACCCTAGATATCCATTTTTTTGTTTACTAAGAAATCAATGTGAAATGCCCTAATATGATGTTTCTTTATACATATATTTTTTAATGAAATGACCCTATGAGGGAATAAAATGTTCTCTTTCTGCTCTTGTGGGTCTAATTATTGTAATTTCTGGTTTCTTACAGTGGGCATAATTGGGTGTTTATAGACATTTTTATTAGTGATTGATGATGCTGTATCAGGATACAGATGGATTCGGTTTGGCTCTAAGTGGACCTATATAGGACATAAGAGGAAAGGATTTTTCTTTTATACATGTTACATGTAATCACCCATTGTGTGTACAGTATTTCCATGCCCTGCTGCTATTGCTTTTTTGAATGTGGACTCAAATGGAAACTATATAAGCTTCATCATAATGAAATAAGAAACTTTCTAAATACAATCAATTCAAAATTATGTACCAAAGTTTATCAAGTTTATCTTCACTGTCCCTCTCTCAGCATCTGTTTGTCTTCATTCTGTCTTCATGCAGCAGTTGGGTGTCAGTTGAATGATCCAATATATCTTATAGGGGCTCCTTTTGCCTAGCACTAGAAGATGTATTAGAGCTCACTCTATTAAAATCACCAGAAATCCTGTCTCTCTACATGCAGGATTTGTGCAAAAGGCAGTTATTTTGTTAGATTTTGTTTGTACTGGAATCAGTTATTTGAGTGAGTTTTAATTCATCTGCTAGGAAAGGGAGCCCCCCTATAAGATATATTGAATCATTCATCTGACACCCAACTGCTGCATGAAGACAGATTAAAGAGAAACAGATGCTGAGAGAGGAATGGTGAATATAAACTTGATTTTCAGAAATGGTACAGAATTTTGAACTGATTTATTTTTTTTACTGTATTTATAAAGTTTCTTACTTCAGTATGAGGAAGATAATATTCAATTTTAATTTTCGTGATAGTTCCCCTTTAAAAATAAGGCTCCACAAATAAGAAAATGAATATCCCTTATTTTAATTCACAGGAATTCCTTATATACCTTTATGTTCTAGACACCTCTTTTGCCATCCACAATAGTTTTACATTTACCTGCGTCCCATAAAAATAGATGCAAGAATTTGGATATTCCGACTTTTAGACAGTGTGCTGTTAAAGATTACCTGTTCTATATCTGACAGCTTCATTCGGAATCAGATTTTACTGTAGCTATAATGCTGGCAGCCAGATGGCAGTTTCTAATGAGTTTTGCGATTTAGAATTCAGCGTTGATTCTTCAAATTAAACTGTTTGTTGTAGCTCCAGTTGGAGAGCATTACATGGGTGTTATTAATGTGCCTCTGCAATCTAGCTCTACACAGCACAGTGCATAAGTGTGAAGTGGACCCCATTATGGTAATGATTTTTGTATTTGTCCTTACATTTCTCCCAAGCATGTTGGTCTGGACACTCAGAATTCCCCAAAGTTTACGGTGTAAGTCTCTGCTGTGGTAAATGGGGCTGCAGGTGTGCTGACCTCCTCCTCCCAAATCTCTGTCTCCACCTCTGTAAAGATTTCTGTGTAAGTCTCAGTCTCTGTATCCCAAAGTGGCTCTGTAGGGGTTGGGGGCTCCAGTCTGCGTGGGGGCATTGTGGTTGGGGGCATTGTGGTTGGGGGCATTGTGGTTGGGGGCATTGTGGTTGGGGTCTCAGTGGGAGGTAAGGTGGTTGAAGGGATAAAAGGGGTGGTGGTAGGAGGCAGAGAAGTAGTGAGATTTCTTGGTCTGTTCTGCCACAGGCGCCGGCGTTGTTGCAACCGCTGACGTGCCGCAGGTGATAGACGGCGCCCCCCTGGTGGTGCCAACTGTAAACGTCCATTTCCTTTCATTGCAATGATCTCTTTGATTCTCTTCCAATTGGAACGTGCCAAGACAAAGTTGCAGTGGGTTGCCCCGATATCATAGCCGACACTGCATGTCTTGGTGCTCTGGGTGTAGCCTTCAGCACGGGCTGTGACTCTGTATTCTCCAGGGTTCAGGATTCGCCAGTAATCACCGTTGCTGGCTGCCAAGAGAATCAATAAGCAAATTGGTTGTTTACAAGAAGTCATTAAGCTGCCACAAATATATATAAACTCCTTCAGTGACTGCATGAGCACAGTTCCCTTGTTATCGCTCTACAGCTGTGGCACACGTGAAGATTAGGGGGAGATTAGTCGCCCAGCGACTAATCTTTGAATTTATAAAAACATCTTTTGCAAAAAATGTGCACAATTCTCAATGTTAGTTTTACGTAAAATTAGGGATGCAATCCAGGATTAGGTTTGGTATCTGGGCCAGGATTCGGCCCAGAATCCTTAAAATCATGTAACTTTTCAAAACAAGGAATTATGCAAATTAGGGTTTGTTATTTGTCCAATTCTTTGATGATGGATTCAGGGGGGTGTTGGACAATTTCCAAAATAGAATATTTGGTGCATTCCTATCTAAAATGCAACATTCCAGTGTAATAGCAAGTACTGCAAGATTTCCCCCCAGTGCTACCTACACTTGCACCCATTTCTTAAAGTTTCATTGCACTGAACCTGGGTGGAGCAGGGATAACCTCAAACCATATGCATGGGATTTATCTTGTAGAACTATAGACTTAACACACAGATTCTGCTTTTGTTTACCACCTCTTCATTTGCTGGGGTTCAGGGCTCCTTCACATCACAGCTCCCATCAAACAAGTAGAAACTGCAAATCCGAGTACAGTGCAATTCTAGAGGTGTCTGTAGGCACAATTAGTAGATGGCAAATGATAGGCACAACTCTGCGCCCACTTTAGCATCCATTGCTGCTTCTAGTAATTGTAAATGAACCCATTCATGTAAAAGATCATTTGTCGTGTGATAAATACAAGTTCAGGTGCCAGTACCAATGCTAATGTCTGCACTGCATTCCTTTCCCAAACATGCCCACCCCCCAGCCATTACCTGTTTTTATATCATGGTTGATCTCTCCTATGGAGATGGTGGCATTTGCTATAGGCTCCCCTTCTCTGTCTGTCACAATCCCTTTAACACCACGGTGTACCTGTAAGTGTGAGAATATGGGTGAATTAAACTAAATTAACGGTCATACATTCTTCATTTGCACTTTGTATTTATTCTGCTTTTATAAGCTTATAGATCCATCAGTGCATTACAACTGCAGACTAGACCTCTTGCAAGGACTGCTGACCCCCTATGTCTTTTAATACAGTGTGAAAGGAACAAGTGTATCTGCTTCAGTATGAAGTTAATACTGTTAAATCTGACTGTATCCCCTTTCTGTGTAAAGCTCTATGGGAATCTATGGTGCTATATCATTAAAGGAGACATTTTGTGTTAAAAATAAGAATGACCAGTGCATTATACTCATTTAGATATAGAAGAATTGTTTTTTCGGGCTGATTTATTGAATATTTCTGCAAAAACCCTAATAATCCTTGCTTCTCTTCCACTTCCTGCTCCCTGAATTCCCTGGCTGTGCAGGGGAGCCGGCGGCACTCCACTCATGGCACTGTAGGACAGGAACCAATCAGCAGCTAGCAGGACCTGATAGGAAACTGAAGCCTTTCTTTGCTTGTATAATTGCAGGGCTGTGATTGGTTGCCCCCCTCCTACTGTGCTACTGCCAGGGACCGTTAGGACACACCCACCCCTCATTTGAGACAGGGACCAGTGAACATCTATAGGGAGCTCTAATAAAGGGGACAATATAAATTTTTAGCACCATGTAAAAGCAACAGCATTAATTACTCATAATTGCATACAAATTAGGGTTTTTTCATTTATCCTATATGTCTCCTAAAGGAGAACTAAACCCCCCCAATAATAAAAACCCCTCCTTGCTTCCTCCCCCACATAGGTGATTACCCTAAAAATGCCCCTAATTTATTACCCACATATAGGTGCAGAGTAAGGGTATCAGAGCATCATAGGCATCATCTTCCGGCTATTCAATATTTTTCGAGTCTTCTTCCCTTTGGCAAATTCTGGCACTTTTGGCGCATGTGCAGTAGTTACGAACTGGAAGACTGCTCCAACTGAACATGAGCCAATGCGTTGTTCACTTCCTGGAAGATGACGTCTATGATGCTCCGCTGCGCTTACTCTGCACCTATACATGAGTAATGAATTAGAGGCACTTTTTAAGGGTGATCTCCTATGCAGCGCCGGATTTGTTTGCCGGCCGCCCCTAGGCCGCGAGGTCCTAACGCCTGTCTACACTTCCCCTTTCCAGCGCGCCGGCGAAAAAGCGCCGGCACAGCTGGTGTAATTGAATGGGGACGCACACGTCCCCATAATGCGGCTGGGCGGCATGCAGCCCCTATTTTTTGCCGCCCTAAGCCCGGGCCTATGTGGCCTCGCCACAAATCCGGGCCTGCTCCTATGCGGGGGGGGGGAGCAGGGAGGGGGGACTATGTAGGGTAGCGGGTTTTATTATTGGGGGGGGTTTAGTTCTCCTTTAATTGTTATGTAGCCACTTATCCAGTTTACCACATGGGGGCTGCATATTATCAAACTGTCATGGTATACAGAAAAAAATGAAATGGAGACTTTGGAGGAGAGTGGAGGGAAATGAAAATCTGTTGGATCACCTCAACCAACCATTGAGCTTCTACTTGAAAAGGCCAGAGACAGACCAGTCAGAGAGGTTTTTCTCTAGATGGATACTGGCTCTAGAATAACATGTTTAGTTATAAGTGAAACTTGCCCACGATTGTAGTCACTTTTTTGTTAGTGTATTTCTTGGCAAAAGAGCAGCAGTACAGTGTTGCTTTATGGTGTCAGTTATGGACTAATGATGGGCATTTGTATGACAAAATGAAAAGCAATCAAGCATTATCCATAAGTTTCACTCCATGCAGTCAATTACCTGCTCCATGAAGGAAAGAAGAGACTCCTTGTTGTTCTCCCACTCCTCAGCCAGCTCGGTCTCATGTGGGTACTTGTCACACCCCAGGTATATAGACATTTCCAGGCAGTTGGAGTGCAGGTAACTGAAATCATTCATAGCTGAAAGTACAGGTGAGAGTTAAGGAGAATCAAACAGAGTATATGTTAATCTAAACCAATCTCTTTCAGCTTCATACGAGTTATTCCTCTCTCCACATATTCTCTCTGCAACCAACTAAACTCTAAGGTTGATATATGAATATATCGGCATGTCTTTGGCAAGGGTTTACAGGCAGGTTCGGACTGGCCCAGGGACCACCGAGACTAATGTCCAGGGCCCCCCTGACCCCCTACTATGACGCGCTGAGTGCGCATGGATGAAGGCGACTGCTCGGCACGCCTGCGTGAAAGCAATAGGTGCCCCGTGAATGCGCTGCGTGGCGTCTGAAAAAACTTTTTTTTCCCCCGAATCTGATCGGGAGAGGGGACTGCCCACCGTGTTTTTTTCCCTGTGTCCCGCCGGGCCAGTCTGATACTGTTTACAGGCCACAAATACTGATGCTTTAGTATTTAGAAAGTTCTTTTCAACACTATAAAGGTCTGGAATGTTTTATCTTGAATGCTTGGGACCTGGGGTTTTCTAGATAAGGGGGTCTTTCTGTTATTTAGATCTTCTTACCCTAAGCCTACTAAAAGACCATTTAAACAATATTTAAACCCAATAGGATTGTTTTGCCTCTAATAAAGAATAATTATATCTTAGTCTGGATCAAGTACAAGCTACTGTTTAATTATCACAGATAAACTAAATAATTCTGCAAGAATTAAAATACTTGATTAATGTGGAATCTGTAGGAGATAGGATTCCTGTAATTCAGAGATTTCTAGACACCGGATCCCATATTAGTACATCATGGAAAAGAGCTACGTACATCCTAGAACCTAGATCAAGACTACTACTTGAACTCTCCCTTTGTTAAATGTGGATAACTGTCAGGGATGTAGCGAACTGCCGTTCGATTTGGTGTTCGCGAACGCCGTTCGCGAACACCAGCAAAAAATGCGAACGTTCGCGGACAGTTCGCGAACTTCGAACACCCGCTAAAATCGTTCGATTCGAACGATCGAAGGATTTTAATCATTCGATCGAAAGATTTTCATTCGAATCGAACGATCGAAGCCATTCGATCGAATGCTTTTCATTCGATCGAATGCTTACAATCGTTCGAACGAATGCTTACAATTGTTCGAACGAATGGAAATCGTTCGATTTTTAGCGGTCGAAGGAATTCGAATGGTCGAACGATCGAACGCAAACTCAAAATGCGAACGTTCCCAAACGTTCGCGAACATTCGGCGGACGCGAACGGTCGAAGTTCGCGCGAACTAGTTCGCAGCAGAACAGTTCGCTACATCCCTAATAACTGTGACATTAGAGCTATAATTTATTATGAGGCTATTAGACATAAAAGCCACAACTTAAAGGAGAACCAAAGCCTAACTAAAGAAGTAGCTAGAAATCTTGTACATTGAGATTAGGCATTGAATGTATCTACCAACAAAACTTCCATGCACCCTGCTAATGGGAAAGTCTCAACCTAGCTGATCTCGAAGGATCAGTGCTAATAACAAACACAATGAAATATATGTGTATATATATATATATATATATATATATATATATATATATATATATATATATATATATATATATATATATATATATATATATATATATTATGACAAGAAACATATGTTATATATATTATTACATTCTCTTCTGAATGACTCCAGGGATTGACCCAATTTTCCACTCCTGCAGGGACTGCCTGGAGCAGATCCAACCTTAAATATAATTTACAGACATAAGAGGGTCGGAATTTCACTTCATTTTTGTCCTTGGCAGAGAATATAACATATGAGTTGTTAAATAGATTAGTGGAAATTGGAAGGGACAATGTACTGGACCCCTCTATGCTACAGTTATTGTTTCAGTAATTTTTCAGGGTTTGTTCAGCTTTAAATTAACTTTTAGTATGATGTAGAGAGGGATAGTATGAGACAATTTGCAATTGGTTTTCATTTTTTATTATTTGTGGCTATTTATTCAGCAGCTCTCCAGTTTTGCAATTGCAACCTGGTTGCTAGGGTCCAAATTACCCCAGCAACCATGAATTTATTTGAATAAGAGACTGGAATATAAATAGCATTTTGTTAAAAAAAATTTGCTGAAATGTTTTTTTCACAATGAAGTCTTTTTCTCAAAATGGGATGAGAATTTTGGGAAGCATTGATTCCAGGATTTGGATTCAGGCCAAAAACTTGAAAATTTAAATTTTTTTTGACTAGAAAATCTGAATTTTTAGTGAAAAACAAATCTGAGGTTTTTTGTAATTTATTATCATCCAAGGATGGAAAAAGTCAGAATCTGAAAATCCGGCATCTAAGACTGCCGAGGTTGCATATAAGTCAATGGGAGAACTCCCATTCTGCGCTGGGTTTTGTGCAAAAATCTGAAAATTTTGTGGTTTTTCAAACAAAAAATCCAAAAAAATGTGTACGATTTGAATTTTCGGATGATTTTTAAGGGGTTTTTTTTCCAGAACTGGTATTTTTTAGGAAAATGTATTGAGAAATGAGGAGAAATCAAAAGGTGTAATTTTTTAGTTCACAAATTGATGACATTTTTGTACTTTTACACTTTTTTTTCACTATTGGTTCTGGTATTCAACCAAATCTTTTGTGGGAGATTTGCCATTTATCGGAATCTGACAATGATGGGTTTGGTGCAACACTAATGGGGATGTCTTACTCAGGACAAGACAGCTTTTCAAATAATGGTAATCGACCTGAAAACACACATTTTTCTCTCCAAATCAAGACCAAGGAAAAATTTTAAATTTGGGGCAATTTTGTAAATGAGCCTACAAATGTCTGGCGGCTCTGGCTACTGCAGTTGTGAAATTTGGCACTTTGTTTTAAAGGAGTTTAGAATGGGTATATCTCTTACTGCCAGATTGTGGCCTCCATTTTGCCCCATTGATAATGCCCATTCCCTTAGTGTAGTCTTCTGCGTGGCAGCTTCCTCGAGCTGTATCCCCCATGGTAAGGTGGGCGGAAGAATAAGAAATGGCAAGCCATCGGAAGATTGCATGATCAGGTGTCCGGGACACCCCTTCGTCATCCTCAGCTTCAACCTCCACAAACTCTTCTTCTTCTTCCTCCTCCAACTCCTGTAGGTACCGTTGATAACGTGGCCTTTCTGGAGGTGCCTCCTCTTTTACTGGTCGCGCCATGTCATATGGGTAAGATATTAGCTTTTCCCCTCCCTGCAAATTGGCACCCAGCACAAATGGGATTTTTTCCATCCAGGCTATGATAGATTTGGTCTCCATAGCAACCTAAGGATGAATGCAAAAGGAAAACCATGTTATTTCTTTTTTATATACAGTATAACACTTGCAACACTTTACAGAGCATGGTAATCATTTTTCTCATTAGTTCTTCACCTAGCAAAACTTACAGTCTAACGTTCTCTATAACAATATACGTATTCACACTAGGGTCAATTTTAAGGCAGATGATCTATGTTTTTTTGGAGTATGCTAACTAGAATGAACCATTTTCAGCCCTGATCCACTCCTGGCTTGGTGTTGTGTCAGATGAAATCGGTAATTACAATAAAGTAATCTTTTGCCTCCACAACCAAATGCTAGTGGCTTTAGTGGCTTCCCCTTTCAAAACTGACTTACCGTAGCATCTTCTGCCATGAAACTGTCTGGAATAGGTAGATGATGGTTGGGCACACGGTGTGGGACCCACTTCCTTTCTTCTGCTGCCCAAAGCACTGTGTTCAGGTCTGGGAAATTGGTGAAAATATCATAGCCTTCTTCTGTCCAGTGACCCAATGCCCAGTTTCCTAATTCTGAGCCCTGAAACAACAGGTTCAAGCCAAAGGTTTCCACTTTCAAAATATTTATCTTTAAAGGGGAACTATCGTGAAAACGAAAATTTAATAAAACTTTCGTCTAACTGAAAACTGAAATTTTCTAGATACAATCAATTAAAAATTCTGTATCTTTTCTGAAATAATCAAGTTTATCTTCACTATTCCTCTCTCAGCATATGTTTACCTTCATTCTCTCTTCATGCAGAAGTGTCAGATATATATATATATATATATATCTTATGGGGGGACTTCTTTTGCCTAGAAGATATATTAGAGCTCACTCTATTAAAATCACCAGACATCATGTCTCGCTACATGCTTTTAGAAACTAAAGAAGAGCAATGGACTTTTTCAGAGTTAAAGTAAACCAGTTTTCTAATAATATTTTCCCTACCATCTGGCTTGCAATTTCATAACCATCTGGATTTAGTGAGGGGACGAGATGTATTCTAGTATCCCGGACCAGACTTGTGATGCGAGGGTTCCCATCTCGAAATTCTTTGCATATGAACTGCATGAGGAAAAGCAGCAACTCTCTGCCTAGAACCTCATTGCCGTGAAGGCCTGCCGTGTAGCGGAACTCCGGCTCTCCTGGAAACAAAAGGAGTAGAAAAAAAAAAAGGATCAGGGACAATTAGGGACACACGAGAATGTTTTTCAGGATTGGGGTATTGTTAATAGAAAATTACATTGGATTCAATATGTACAGTAAATGCATTGTGATGTAACAACAAACCAAGCTAATACAGATGTCACCTCCTTATCCTGAAAGACTTTGCTTCACTCAAAAGTAATGCACAATTGTGTCTGGGGATGACTACAATGAAGTTGTTGGGGGTTTCCATGTATTTCTATTAGCAGAAACATTTCTATGACATTTGTAGCCTGAACAGGAAAAGTGGTAAATTATCATTAATTATTGCAGCCACGCGGAGGCATTTCCAGTATCCATGTTGGCCAGTAGGAAGCATGCTATCTACAGCACAAACCTTCCAAGGCCTTTTCAGAGAATTGCATGTTCTTTTGGTGGGGGGGGGAGGAATCAAAATGACTGAGGCCAAACTAAAAGAAGACTTTTATCTACATTGTTTCCTTTGGTTTTGATGACTGTTATTTACATTCTCGTAAACATCTAAGTGCCCTTTATTCTCTGAGGAGTCATCCTTTGGAAAAATAGCATGTTTCATTGTCTAATTCTGACTCCAGAATTTTGTTCTTTGACTTCAGATGGCTTGGTAGATTGAATAGAGAGCAGTGGTGTAACTATAGAGGACCCCACAGTCCAGGCCCCCTCTATAGCCACAATCACAGGTAAACGAGTGGGGAGGCTGGTGGAGGGAGGGTGCAGGGGGGAGGTGTGTCGTTATCCCACTGGTACAGAGCCCTGAACTCCTACCTCAAAATAAAATCTTATTCTGAACATTAGCTATATGGGAATACTTTGTACAAAATGGTGAATTAAAGGATAAACTAACAAATAGAAGGGGAAAAAGAGAAAAAAAACATTATTGTAATAAATTGGATGTAACAATAGAGTTAAATGGTTGGAATTACCAGAGATTAGAGATGGGAGAACAGAGTTTGGTGCTGTCTAAAGATGACTATACAGGGCAGAATTTGTTGTGTGAAACGAACAGTTTTAGCACAATCCGATAAAATCGTCTACTTTTTGATTATATAGTTTCAACAAAATCGATCCAACAGTCATTCTGACAGGTTTAAAAATATTCTGTGCAAAACTGATCAGTGGAGGTAATAGTCAGATAATCATCGTTACACAATCATTCACTGTGCATGCCTTTTGCGGAAGTAAACAAAGGGAAAGGCAGTCATCGGTTAAAGGAGAACTACAGTTTAACTAAAGAAGTCGGCTAGAAGTGTTGTACATTAAGTTTTGGGCTTTTGTACCAGCCCAAGGCAACCACAGCCCCTTTATCAGTAAAGATCTGTGTCTCCAAAGATGCCCCAGTAGCTCCCCATCTTCTTTTCTGCTGATTCACTGCACATGCTCTGTGCTGCTGTCACTTACTGAATAGAACTGTCACTATACAGGGCTGATTAGTAATTAATACAGATAATTACTACATAGCAGCACAGAAACCAATGCAATTAGCATCAGAATTTCATAAATTTTCTGCTGGATAATTAGTGACGACTCCTAAGCTTAGCTTCTCAACAGCTGCTCAGAGCCCACTGAGCATGTGAGTGTCGCAGACACTTTCCAAGATGGTGACCCCCTGTGACAAGTTTGAAGTCCTGGATCATTGCTGCTATTGAGAAGCTGTTCTAAACTTTATATACTGTTTAGTATATAAAATATGGCATTTTTAGCCATATTAATTTTTAGGGTTTAGTCTCCTCACATATTGTTTACTATAGATCAGTGAATTGTTTGTTCAAATGATCATTAAGATGATAAGGCCGTTCACAGAGCACTGACTGCATCTGCCCATTAATGGCCAGCATGTCTTCCTCCAAGGCTGCTTAAAAGAAAAACTTCAGTTGGGTAGACACGTTCTAAAAGCTACGGGTGATCTTAACATTTGATCATCTTCGCTGTTATATACCCCCTGAGTTCTTTCATGTGATCTGTCACACAACTCCCAAAGCCTTCTACAGACCTGTCTCATGGTCTCCTGGGTTGTCAGAAATCTCCATGGCATAGATCTTCAGTCCCTTGGGTGTCTTCCCGATGTTGTATATCCGAGTAATGGTTGGACATTCATCATTTACAACTTTCATGACCTGCAGAAAACAAGCAATTATTGAACTGTTTTATTGTTATTTTATAAAAGGAATATCATTCAGCAAGCTCCAAGGGCAGGCCAGCTCACCTGTCTCAGGTCTTTATAATTGTGATGTTGGAAATCCAGATTATCTGGCGAGGTTATTACCTCATTCTGACTGTAAAAATGGACCACATCTGGGGACAAAGAAATACAGGTTAAAATTACAGTTCTGCACCTGTGTCTAAAATAAAGGCTAATATTAGAGATGGAGATCATGTAGAGAATAGTATTTGGTATTTCTGTTCATTGAGTGAGCGTGTAGGAAATACAGGTATGGGATCCATTATCTGGAAAAGCGTTATCCAGAAAACTCCGAATTACAGAAAGTCTGACTCCAATAGACTCCATTTTATCCAAATAATCCAAATTTTTTCTCTGTAATAATAAAACAGTATCTTGTACTTGATCCAAACTAAGATATTATTAATACATATTGGAAGCAAAATCAGCCTATTGTGTTTATTTAATGTTTACATGATTTTCTAGTAGACTTAAGGAATGAAGATCCAAATTATGGAAAGATCTGTTACCTGGAAAACCCCAGATCCCAAGCATTCTGGATAACAGGTCTCATACCTGTACAATTTATTGCCATGGGTCACTAGATATGATGCAAATGCAGTGATCCACTTGTCAGGAGAGAAGGGTGTGCAGTCTAAATGGAATTCTTATATGGAGACTGGGTGAAATAGAAGGTTGGTGCATTTCGTGCTGTACACAGGAAAGTGTGTTTGAGAGAAAGAGCTGGGTTTCTGACTGTGGATACATACAGTATTATAGAGTGAGTACATTTTGCATAGAAAGTATCCTTACTAGAGAGAGGACAACCAAGTACTTCCATACGCATACACAGACTGCCATTCCAAGTGAGTGGGTATATTCTGACGAATCGCGCCGCCACGGGTTCAGGAAAATCTGTTTGCACTGGCGTGTCCTTATCCACATTACCGAAGAACAACTGCGGGCAGAGTGGAAGGCAAAACATTAACCAAAAATACACCATAACTCCCAATCACCATCAGTAAAAATTAGCAGCACCCAGTTAGGTTAAAGGAAAAGTAATATCAAAAAATTACATAAATATAAATAAGCTGCTGTGTAGCAATGGGGGCAGCCATTCAAAGGAGAAAAGCTCAGTTTACACCGCAGATAAGCTCTGTAGAACATAATGGTGTTATCTGTTATCCACTATTTAACCTGTGCCATATAGCCTTTTTTCAATTTCCACCATTGCTACACAGCAGCTTGTTTATATGAACTATTGTTGTGTTTCTGAAGCAAACACAGCAGTTTTACCAGTGCAGGGCAACAGTACATGATATTTTCATTACTTTTAAACACTTTAATTTTTCGGCGTTACTGTCCCTATAACGCCCTGCCTATAATGCTAGTTAAAAAAAACCCTCTGATGCAGCCCCCATTTACATTAACTGTGCAGAAATGTATTTATGACAAATGGCAAGGATCTGAGTCGTGGATATTTATTTTCTGTTCTGCTAAAAGGACGTCCAGTCCTTTCTTCAAACAATTTAATGCATCTGCCATTAAAGCTCACTAAAAAAGTACATTCAAAACCCTGGACTATCCATCAGATCTCCATGTCCACCCACACTCATGTCCACATCCCCCTAAGCACGTAGTGAGGGAACTTGCATAGGCAGTTGGGAACATGTTTTGACAGTGCTTTGTGACATTCTGCATGTAACTTTTACTGTATGTTCTTGCAACAAATACCTTGTACTTACCTTTTTTTTCTTTTTTCTGTTTATTTTCGCATATATTTAACAATAAAAGCAGATTTGAATTAAAAAAAAAAGTACATTCAACAATTTAATTTAATTTAATTTAATACTCTTCTTCTGTAGCTCAAGGTAAAACCAAATTTCTTTTAACTACAATTGATGCCAGATCTCTTTTACAGTAAACAAACTCCTAATTTCCAGGCCTACCTTAACTACCATAACTGAAATGCTTCTTAGTTTCCATTTATTAAGTTAGATGCATCTCAGTGGACTTTCTATAGTTCCACCAGTGCAGACACACACATTGAATTAGAAAAGATTCTGGAAGGCTGAGCATGAGGCCTACACACACACTTACCATCTCCTCATATCCATTGCTGTACAAGGACCACTTCTGGCTGTCATTGCTAAACCCCACATGGAATGACGTGACAAAATCATCACTGTTTGAAGTAAAGATATAATAGAGATAATTCTGATTTGACCTCTATATTAGGTAAGACAAAACGCATAAAGTGGATGGGAAAGGGGTACGTACTGGATAAGGGAATCCCGTCCTTGTGTTATTACTCCAGTGAACAAAGTGGTTCTCCGTGTGTCCACTTCCAACCACTGCACCTGATTGTCATCTTCTGCACACCAGGCACCATCAAAGAAATCGTCCTCATTAACTCCTGCCTGGAGATGGTACAGGGAACAAAAAGAGGGGGACATGAGATAGAGGTGAAGCTGTTTTTAGCTTCTAATTAACCTTTGGTCAACTGGTTGACATACAGATACCCAGTGATGTCTTTACACCCAGGCTTACACACTCACCTGCATATTCAGTCTTCCTCTCTGAGCATGGAGACCATGGCGCAACATGGAGGAAGCCAGGATCTGATCATCTTCAATGCGGTGGGATTCCAATCCAATAGGTGGGCACTCTGTGGGAGGAATGAATAAGCTAATGCAATTTAATTGTGAATAGCAATACCATATACAAGGGATGCACCTAATCCAGGATTCGGTTCTGGATTCGGCCAGGTTTCGGCCTTTTTCAGCAGGATTCGGATTCGGCCAAATCCTTCTGCCTGGCTGAACCGAATCCAAATCCTAATTTCCATATGCACATTAGGGGCGGGAAGGAAATCACGTGACTTTTTTTCACAAAACTAGGAAATGTTTTCCCCTTCTCACCCCTAATTTGCATACCCTAATTTACATATGCAAATTAGGATTCAGATTCAGTTCGGTATTCGGCCGAATCTTTCGTGAAGGATTCGGGGGTTTGGCCGAATAAAAAATAGTGGGTTTTTTGTGAATTCCTACCATATACTCATGTCCAAAATGTTGTCATTGTTTAGGTGGATAAAATATGTTGGTGTTTTTGAGACAGGGTAAGTAGTGTGCAGCCAGGGCCATATTTAGTGAAGAGACAGACTCTAGCAATGGAGAAAGGATGAGACTGCAAACGAATGGGGTACAATTACATAAATCATTTACTGTATGTTTACAACCTGTTGCCTTTCATTTGTTGTTGTACTGCAACTCGCAGCTGCCCTCAATAGGATGCTTAGAATAGTGGTTCAACAACAGCTGAAGTTGCACATTCCTTGTGTAAACTGAAAATATGTAACAGTTGCTACACAACTAAATATATCCTTTGTATGTAAATCACTACCTCCCATCACTGGTGCCCTTTTGTTGTTAAAAGGCCTGCATGACAATGAGTATCTCTGTATGCCGTTGGCAGTAGTACTCATTGGCTTTTATGCTTGGTTCACTTCCCGAAGATGACTCACTTTTCATCTCTTTTGGAAGCTGCTCCTCTTCCTCTTCAGAATCCCAGGAATCAGTTTTTTTCTTCTCTGCAATGTAAAGGGAAGGTATAAGCAATGTATCCTAGGATTTACCTGGTTCCACTACTGAGTGTCCCTCCCCTAAGTCCTTCCTCTCTTTTTAATTTACATACCCCTGCTGAAACTCCCAGTTATTGTCCATAAAGGAGACATTATACTGATTCATTATGGTTATTGAAAGAAATCAAATACATATTTCATGTTTGTATTAGTCCAATATGATGAGCCCAAATTATTTAACATTTTTCACAAAAATGAATCCTCCAGTTTTAGTTTTTCTTTTTCCATTTGTTAATTCCCACACCAGCATTCCTCCCATATTTCCTTCCTTTCTCCCTCCATTTTATTTCCTTTTCTCACCCTTTTCTTTCTCCTCTCTTTCCTGTTCTTCTTTGCTGCTAGTTGGTTTCTGAGGTTTCTCTGTAATTGGAAATACAGTATGAAATGTTATTTCACTAATATAAGTTTGTAGAATGAGAACATTCATGGCAGTTGTAAGGCATTGAGGATAGTCTAAGAGAAACAAATGTGGGGGGGGGGCGGAATCATAGTTTGTGTGGGGCCCTCCATAACCACTGGTGACTGATATCTATGTATGCTTGATGGTAGGAACAGTGATCATTACTTGAGGTAAATTTCTCTTCATCTGTTCCCTCCTCGTCCTCCTTCTTACGTTCCGGTGGTCTAAAATGTATGGTATAATCATCTGAAAAGATAAGTGCCCAATCAGCTGACATTTCTGGGGATATATTGCACTCTTTTTCATATTAATGAGATACTGAGCATAAAATAAACTTTTTTAACATTGATCATAACATTGCCTTTGAATGCTATTTATAATTTTGCCATAAAAGTATCTGCCTGATGATTTTATATTACCTTTCTTACCTAATTGGAGGGGGCTGCCATATTTGTACAGCAGGAGTCCATTAGCATTAGAAACTCTAACTGACAGGCTGAGAAGGGACAGTCAGGTTGGCAAAAATGTCAGGTTTAGGAAGTTCAAGTGACAATTACAGAACTATCAGTAAAAAATGATCAACATGATCCATAGGTAATTTTTTATGTACCTTCATATTTTGAAAACAAGTGTCACCATCACGTTAACCATAAAAATGTTGTCCTCAACCAATTCCTCAAATAAACTCTGTGTCACTGCACTTCCTACTCCCACAGGAAGTTTTATATCACTGAACTGAGCATTCCTACAGGAGGTTCTATATCACTGCACTTCTTACTCATAAAGGAAGTTCTATATTACTTAGGGTTGCCACCTGTCCAGATTTCACCCAGACAGCTTGGTTGGGGGCTGCACGGGTGAAAAGTGCTTGTCTGGATTAACAAATAAGGAAATTCAAACAGGACATTGAAGTGAATGACATGGCGATCAGCCAATCGCTGGTCGCCATGTCACTGTCCTGTCCCCAACATAACCCTCCCCCTATGTCATCCGACCCACCCCCTGCCCATTTTCCAGAAACAAAAAAGGTGGCATCCTAATATCACTGCATTTATTGCTCAACAGGAAGTTTTATATCACTGCACTGCTCACTCCCACAGGAAGTCCTATATCACTGCACTGCTTCCCCCCACCCAGAAGTTCTATATCACTGCATTGCTCACTCCCACAGGAAGTCCAAAATCCCTGCATTGCTCACTGAGCAATGCAGGGATTTTGAACTTCCTGTGGGAGTGAGCAGTGCAGTGATATAGAACTTCCTGTGGGAGTGAGCAGTGCAGTGATTTTGAACTTCTTGTGGGAGCACTCCCACAAGAAGTTCAAATCACTGCACTGCTCACTCCCACAGGAAGTTCTATATCACTGCACTGCTCACTCCCACAGGAAGTTCTATATCAATGCAATCTCACTTGTACAAGAAACGCTATATCATTGCACTTCTTCCTCCCACAGGAAACTCTATATCTCTGCTGACCAGAGTACTACAACTATAACTGCACTGCTCACCAATACAGAAATGCTAGTGTTTATTTATTTTGCTGGTGCTGTTGTCGGGTACTTACAGTCATCATAATTGAATTTGAAATCAGGATAATCAGGAGGCAGCGTGGGTGGTGCCACAGGTTTCCCTGAAATGAAGAAGAAGTGAGTCTGGTTACTGCATTTAACGCTACCACTGTGCTGCAGCCAGATCAGTATTTTTAACAATGAAACTTGCAAACAGTGCACTTGTTCCCCCAGCAATACATTGCGGAGGTGCACTACAGAAGACACGACTCATAATCCCACTCATTACTCCCCACAGTCACGGAGTCTGGATTATTGTAATATCTGTCTCATTATACTCTGTCTCATACATTTCACATTAGCAGTTGCTTTTCTGGATTTCACCACCCCTGCCCACCTTAAGAACTGGAAGCCTACATCATACCAAGAGGTTATAAGATGCTATTTGTAGCATTATAGAACACTTGTCTGCTAGGAAACAGGGACTCCTATTATGCGTTATTACAAATCTTAATAATATTAATCGTCCCTGTTTCCCAGCAATAAGGTGTTATTTTTGAATGCCGCCCCCACCCCTCCCTACTTTCTTTCTGTATCCTTTCCCCTCATTATAAAATTAATAAAGAATACAAAAAAAGATGAATTATTAAGAATATCCAGACATAGCAGGCCTTAACTGTCCTTAGGATATCTCCTACTCAAAATATACCAAAAGCCCATGGGTGCAAGTGGACTTGCATGCCTTCCTTATACAGCCAGCCAAGCCAAAAAGGGCAATGCAAGTAAGAATTTCAATTTATAAGCATATTCTTTAATTGCAACACAGATTTAATCTGAGAGTAAGGTTGCCACCTTTTCTAGAAAAAAATATCGGCAATCCTATGTTTTTATGGTTTTCCCCTATACTTAACACTGCGATCATGCAACATATTTACCGGCCAGGCCAGTAAAACACCGGCCAGATGGCAACCCTATTTGAGAGTCTCAGCAGAGAAGCACATCATTTCAAAATAGAGTTGCCATTATTTGTTTTGGACACTTAGCAAAAATTCCAATTCCACTTCTCCGAGTCTGAATCCACATGATGTTGGATGTTAACAGTGTTTTTAAATCCACATAAACTGTGGATTAGAAGTGGTGTTTTGTAGCCCCTTATGGAGACAAGTAGGGTAGCTACATTTTCTGGAAAAAATAATTGACCTTCCAATAGTGTTATCTTCCTATCCTATTGATATCCTATTGATTGGATTATATTGGCATCAGGTATGGTCCATGATACATAATGCACTCTAGCAAAAATCGTTGTACCACTTCAAACATGGCAGGGGTCTTAGTATTATACTGTACATTGGTGTATAGTTACTAAGCTTAGCAGCTCTAAAATAGAACAGGAAATAAGTAAACAGTTCCCACAATTTAAGCAATGGTAGTAAAAACTGATGAAAACCTTTGAAAAAGTGAGTTATAAAAAGTCTTTATAGAGTATCATCCAATTAAAAGAATTATCATATGGCAATAAGCAACATGGAGACTCACAAAAAACGTATGCGATACAGAGGGGATTTTCTCTTTGTTCCAAATTCTGTGAATTATATTTTGTCAGGGCCTCAGCTACACCAAGCTATTATTTAGAAATGGTTTTTGCTGTCATCAGAAGATCTGGAAACATATTTGCCTTTACAGACAGGATAGACAAAATCCACCCACCAAGACTGACCCACAGCTGTTTCTCATACAGAGAATCTGCAGACAAAGCTTATTTTGTAGGTGAATACAAATGTGGCTGGCACAGGAATGTCTGTATTACCAGAAAAAAGCACAAAAAAAAAAAAAGAATCTAGCAAGAATGAAAAGTGCATCACTAAGAATGAGACCAGAAATAATGACCTTGTGATTCAGTGTAATTTCTTGAATATATAAATTGCTTTTGAACCTTAGTTCCTTACTATACGTTTTAAATTGAACTCAAAACAATATTAAAGTGGACCCGTCACCCAGACACAAAAATCTGTATAATAAAAGTCCTTTTCAAATTAAACATGAAATCCAATTTCTATTTTTTATTAAAGCATTCATAGCTGTTGTAAACTCTTTTAAAAATCTCAGCTGTCAATCAAATATTGTCTGCCCCGCCTCTATGCCTAGGCATAGAGGCGGGGCAGACCATTGCTTTCACTTTCCATTCAGCACTTCCTAGATGTCACTGCTCTCCACACATTCCCCCGTTCTCTTCACCGTTTAATTGTGTAACCAGGGCATGAGGAAGGACATCAGGTCCCCCATTCTGGTGCAGAAACAATATTCTGAGATGATGCAAGGCTTGCCTTAATAACAGTGTGCACAAAATGGCTCCTGCCTGCTTGTTATAATTATGAGTTTCCACTCTGAAGGAAACAAGATTCAAATAATTTATACAGTGTAATTAAAGTTCATTTTGCTTGACTAATGTGATAAGATAGGATTTTGAATAATTTTTTTGGATGACGGGTCCACTTTAAAACATATACGAAAAGATTTCTTTATCCACCATTTAGCCATGGTGCCAATGATCTCTATCATAACATAGATATGTTAACCACAATTCCTCGCTCCTAAACTTTCAGACCTCAATCTTCAGTCTTAGCACCCAGGAGACAAAATAGACAATCTCACAGATCTCACTTTAACTGGCCTATACTGGTGCCCCTGTCCTGGAGGAGCCATAGTTTGGGACCCATTGTTTTGGAGGTTGTGATGTTATACAAGCAAAATATGGGCCAGTCTTGCAACCAGCAGTTAGCTGATACTGGTCTAATGCAGTTAGACATTTGTGGATGACATATAAAAATGTACTTACAAGGTGGAGGTTTCTCTTCAACAAAGGGACTTTCGGGACTTTTGCGTTCAGGGATTTTTGGTGGCTTCTTCTTCTGACGCCTTATGTAGGCATCTGAAAGAGCAAAAATACAGCATATTAAAATAATAGTCTGGAAACTGAGGAAGAGATTGATGAACACAGGAGAAGAGACAGAAAACAGGCCTTATAGTGGGGAAGAGAAAATATGGATGAGTACTCTGTGATCATACAGTCATCATAGTCCTCATTTTCCAGGTGTTCATTATAGTCCGGCGTTGGAAGTTCTTCTGGTTCTGGCAAGGAGAAAACATTACTGATCACAATGAATATTTAAATGATCACTTTACTTTATGGCTATTTGTTGAAAAGCTTGTACTGTATATGCTCTATTCTTGTTATAGTCCTTCTTGCTACGTGTTGGCAGTAATACGTGGCATTGTGGCATGTAACAGATCAAAGTACTAACCACACAGGGGTGATCTTAGCCCCTTTGCTGCCTGAGGCGCCCTGCTGCTGCCACCCACCCCTCCCCCTTACAAAGCTTTTTGGTGCTGGATGGGGCCCCAGGGGGCAGGATGTTAGTACAGAGAATTTCAATTGTGGCTGTGCCTTAGCCTTAAAAAAAGCAACTCTCTAATTGGAGGAAACAACTCTAAAACAATATGAGATTGGCTGTGATGAAAGTCACTCACCAGGCTGGGGTCGTCGCTTCTCTCTATCTGGTTCAGGCGTTTCAGGAATTGGTAATACAGGAATTTCTGGAATATAAAGTGTCAATGTTTGAGAAAGGCAGTGTGGAAACAGATTCTCAGTCCATTGTGCAGGTCCATTAAGCTCTAAATACACAATTTTCTGTAAAATAGGGGCCCAAGAGGTAATTAGCCATGTAGATATATCAAAATAAAAATACACAACTGATGAGAACTATGTTTAAATACTTTTTAAAAAATATTTTCTGATCTCTAAAACTCCAGTTTGATGAGGTATGCTGTCTGGCCAAATGGGCCAGTGACCACTTTTTTATTATTTGGATCATTTGTGTAAAGACCATGAACAATCAGAACAGCAAGTGGACCAGTAGCATCTCTTTACTTTCTCATTTGTCAGTGCACCACGACCTGACCATCATGGTTTTTGGCAGATGATTTCTCAACCAACTGATATTCATAGTACATGGATATCAGTTAAGATCAGCTGGCCACCATAGGTTTAATTAATAAATTATATAATTTTATATTTTGCCTTTCACAAAGACTCATTGTAAGGTAGAGCATGTAAACCCAGAAGGAGCCTTTTTTTATATCCCCAGATGGTAAATCTCTTGTAATGAAGCTGACCCTTACTGTAACACATGGTAGAAAGATGTTGCCAGCCACTGCTTAGTGTGTATCCCCCAATAACGAGAGGAGGCATAATATAAGCATATATCTTACATCCATCAAGTATTTCAACTTTCCACAGTGGAGATATACTGAATTGTACACTTTCTGGAACTTGTATTTGAAATACCATTCTACCTCTCTATTGCACATCTTAAAGGAGTGGTTCACCTTTCAGTATGTTATAGAATGACTTATTTTAAGCAACATTTCAATTGGCCTTAGTTACATAAATTACATAAAAATTTAAATAACTCAAAACCCATAAATAATGAAAAAACCAACTGCAAATTGTCTCAGAATATCACTCTCTACATTATACTACAAGTAAATTGGTGGTGAACAACCCCTTAAGGCCACCGTGCTTTGGTTTCTTTGCTTTTTTTTACCTATCTGCATCCAGCCACTACATTTTTATCTCTGTATTCTCTTATTTGGTTCAAATTTGCTACATAATATATATATATATATATATATCTATATATATATATATCTATATATATATATATATATATATATATATATATATATATATATATATATATATATGCCAATTTCCACCATGCATCTAAGCAGGCATTATTATAAGGAAGAACTGTTCCTTCCCAATTATGTTGGGCATAAGATGCCATTTGGATGCAAGGAGTATGGGAGGCCCTGTAGGACTGACCAAAAATACAAGACCCTGACTGATGTGCAGTTACAACTAATGGAGTGTGAAACTGAACTAAATGATAACTCACTGCATCTCTGACCATCTTAATCAAACGTCACCAAGCCCAACAACATCTGAATTATGAGGGAGTAACTAGAAGGCCAAGGATCCCAGTGCAAATGAAAAGTATTTCTTAACCACCCTAGCTACCGTTTGCATATGGGATTGTATGTTTTGTGAAATAATTTGTCCCATGGTGAACACTACAAACAAGTACCTAGAAACAGCTGTATCTACAAGCAACCCTACAAACAAGTACCTAAAAACAGCTGGAACCTCTCCCTAACCTCCTCCATGAACATGTATTTCAGTCTCCTTTTTCTGATTGACAATTATAGTGCTTGCCTGTACCTCTCATGATTTTAATTTTGCCTTCATTGTCAATCTGTGTTTTCTGTAACCATATGTTCTCCTGTAGCATAACCGGTAGCTCTGTGCTAATGGTGGCACCATATTGAAGGAATTCCTTTTGCACCGACGTAATAAGAATGCTATGGGTGAATTATTTGGGATCTCACTGCCATTGTTATTTATAAGGTGTATGACTATTTACCCAGGCTGGTATTTCTCTCAGTTAATGAGCACTTGTTGGGGAAAATCCAAGTATTGGACCTATTATCTAAAATGCTTGGAACCTGGGGTTTTCGGGATAACGGATCTTTCTGTAATTTGTATGTACCTTACAATAAGTCTTTGTGAAAGGCAAAATATATTTAAACAATGAGTTAAAGGTTTCAAAAGGGAGGAGAAAGCAGAGGAGAGAGACAGGGGCCTAAAGCTGGCCATGCACATACCAATTATTTAATTTAACATATGGTAGCCAGCTGATCCTAACCAATATCTATGTACTATGAATATCAGTAGGCTGAGGAATTGGGCAGGGTGTAAAAATCATCTGCCAATTTAAGTACAGGTATGGGACCTGTTATCCAGAATGCTCGGGACCTGGGGTTTTCCAGATAAGGGATCCTTCCTCAATTTGGATCTTCATGTCTTAAGTCTACTAGAAAACATTAAATAAACCCAATAGGCTGGTTTTGCTTCCAATAAGGATTAATTAGATCATAGTTGGGATCAAGTACAAGCTACTGTTTTATTATTACAGAGAAAAAGGAAATCATTTTTAAAAATTTGGATTATTTGGATAAAATTGCGTCTATTGGAGATGGCCTTCCCGTAATTCTGAGCTTTCTGGATAATGGCTTTTGGGATAACAGATCCCATACCTGTATCTTTAGTTCATAGACATGAAATGAAAGCAAACACATCCTCTCAAGGTTCCCTGTCTCTCCGTTTCATTAGAGTAATAGAATGAGACATTTTCTGGCTGATCTTACTTCTCCCATTCCTGGCCCCTGTCTTTCTGCTGTCGGCCAACAAATGCCTCCTTAGAGACACTACAAGCAGCTTCATTTTAAATCCCCCTCAGCCACCTGATTGGATGGTTGTGTCAAGGCACCTGACTGACCAAGGGTTGAAAAATCCAAGGAATCGTAAACACACATATGGCCTGTAAAAAATTTAAAAAGTCCAGTGAAGGAATGTTGCCTTTTATAGGGTCTGTCATCGTTAAAATCCAGTAGCTACTATATTAAAGGTACTTTAGATTATAATAGTAGACGGTCTCTATAGCATGACTTTGGTGCTGAGCGAGTAAGTCTTAGAGAAGATTCTTTCCAAGAAATGTTGAATAATCGTCGTGGAAATCAAGACTGGGATCAGCTAGAGTTTGGACTAGAGTTTGCAACTGGCATGACTGTGCTCCTGGCAGCTATCTTGGAACTATCTTGGAGCAATGAGCATCCCCAAACCTGGAATGGGAATAGCAGCTACACAGCTTTAGCACATGGACATACTGCTCATTCATTTAGTCACCATCCTATTTCATTTTTTTACTAACCCTGTCACTGCAATACAATTTTCTTATAAAAAGGAACAGAAGGCAGACTCAGAATTAGACTAGCAGATGTTAATATCACTGATGATATGTCAGAGGGAAAATGGCCACTGGGAGAAACCTTGTACTTGTTTTAGGAAAATGTGATGGTACCGGTGGGCAGAGTGGATACAGTATGTGCAGTATAAAAGGTGGGTGGAGGAGATGTGCCCTACATATATACCAGTACATAATAGAAAAATGTAGGGTTTACATGTCCTTTAAGAAAGCATCATTCCCAAAATCTAACTTTTAGCCGTAATAAGTATACAGTCAATGTTTTACAAATTACAAAGAGAAAAAAAGGGCAAATGTTTTCCTGCACTTCATCATAGCCCAATGCCCATCTCAATCCCTAGAGACAAACACACATGCCACATATGGCTGTACATATTTACATGATCTATATGTGACTAACATGATAGTAATAACAATTTCTTTAATTAGAGCAATGAGAGAGTCCTTATACCCAGGCCTCGGGTTAGGTGTATTACCATCAAGCTACAACTTAGGGGTCATTAAAGGGATTCTGTTATGATTTTTATGATGTAGTTTTTATTTCTAAATTACACTGTTTACACTGCAAAAAATGCAATCTACAATATAAAATGTCATTCCTGAACCAGCAAGTGTATTTTTTTAGTTGTAATATTGGTGTGTAGGCGCCATCTCAGGTCATTTTGCCTGGTCATGTGCTTTCAGAAAGAGCCAGTACTTTAGGATGGAACTGCTTTCTGGCAGGCTGTTGTTTTACCTACTCAATGTAATTGAATGTGTTGCAGTGGGACCTGGATTTTACTATTGAGTGCTGTTCTTAGATCTACCAGGCAGCTTTTATCTTGTGTTAGGGAGCTACTATCTGGTTACCTTCCCATTGTTTTGTTGTTAGGCTGCTGGGGGGGGGGAGTTATCACTCCAATTTACAGTACAGCAGTAACGAGTGACTGAAGTTTATCAGAGCACAAGTCACATGACTTGGGGCAGCTGGGAAATTGACAATATGTCTAGCCCCATTTCAGATTTCAAAATTGAATATAAAAAAATCTGTTTGCTCTTTTGAGAAATGGGGTTCAGTGCAGAATTCTGCTGGAGCTGCACTATTAACTGATTCATTTTGAATTTTTTTTTTTCCCATGACAGTATCCCTTTAAGCTTATTGCAAGACGATGATGTCCTCATATAGTACTTCCATAGCAACTCACCTTCCTCCCATTCTTCTCCACCATGTATTCTTCTACTGTCTGTTACTGTTGATCTGTCATATCCTTCCTCTGTTTCCTCAATTAGGGTTTTTCCATATCTCTCTTCTTCATCGGTAACTTGTGGTATCTTGTAGGTCTCTTCAGTTTCAGTTATCTTTGGCCTCTTATAACTCTCGTCTTCCTCTGTAATCTGGGGCCTCCTGTACCTATCTTCTTCTTCAATTTCAGATTCACTGTACCTCTCTTCCTCTTTTATTTCAGGCCTCTTAAGTCTCTCTTCCTCTTCCTGTCTTTCAGGAGGTCTCTCTGGCTTTTTACCAGGGGTCTTCTTAGTGGGTTTTGATGGCTTCTCTTTGGGTTTTTTAGTTGGTTTTGGCTTCTTCTCTTTTGGCTTCTTGGTGGGTTTGGGTGGCTTCTCCTTTTTCGGTGGTTTCTCTTTGGGTTTCTTGGTGGGTTTAATGGGTTTCTCTTTTTTTGGCTTTTCTTTGTCTTGTGTGTCTACAAAGGGTTTAGAAAACAAACATAAGGATTTGAAGGCACCCCCTAAATAACATATTTTTTTCTGCAAACATCATTGTTGATTTTAGAGAGATATTATTTTGAAATATAATTTTAGGCATATAATGAACATTGATGAGATTTAAATCTAGTGTCTTCACCAACATCGACTTAATCTTTTTCCCTTTATTTTTGAAGTTTTGTCATCAATATGGTTATATTAATGTTCTTCCAGCTGAATAAGGAGCAGATGACATTTCTTTACAGTCATATGTGAGGAATGTAATGAAAGGTACAAAGTTTACTAAAGGCCTAATAACCCCCAGTCAGCTTCTTAAAAGCAAGGATCTGATTGGTTGCTATGGGGTGCAAGACCTGGGCAAATTTATATACCTTTTATTACAATACCATTTGCTCATTTCAAACATCAATATCAGCAGTAAGATATATGGCACTACTCTGTGGAATCTGGAAATACTTCCCATACTAGTAAGTTTACATTAATTTAATCCTATACCACAATTTTGAGAAATAAATATATATAGATATTCTACTGTACTGCCTCAATAAATACCAATGTAGTGCATCGGTGATGTAGTAGCCTACAACGAAATGTAATCACAGCAGTCACACTGCTTAAGGGGTGCTCTCCTTATTCTTTGATTTTGTAAACTATTTCGATAATAAAGATATTTTAGGAGACTGTAAAATCCCTTTAACCATTTTTTTTACTTTTCAACTTTACTACTCGTTGCATTCCAAAGCCTTTAAAACAGGTCTAAGTTCCAACCAATCTGGATCCCAGATGTAGGTTGCAGCATGAATTATTAGAAATAGGAAGGACTTATTTCAGGAATCCCGATATGCTCACATGGAGTGAGTAGAAACAACTGTGTGTGCTCGTGGTAGATAAGTGGCTACTGCTTACTATGTGCTGAGTTTGGCAATAAGGAATCACAATATGAAAGGACCCACAGTAATACAGAGTGTGACATATGATGTTAGAGATTGACAAATATAAATATGTGGTCTATTCTTGCCTAATCTACTTCACCAGCATAAAACACACCCTTATGTTGAAATATGCCAAAGCATCAAATATCAGATGCCTTAGATTGTGTTGCTCCACAAAGTAGGTACATATATTCTTTAATCAATCATTGCTGGCTTATACTCTTTTGCGTTAAACAAATAATTTAAGATACATTTTGGGACCTGTTATCCAAAAAGCTCAGGACATTTCCAGATAGCCTATGATACGAGGTATAACGAGGTAAGGCTATTTTTTCTTAAAGAGTTCCAGCTGTTGATAATGATGTCTGTGTGCCATCAAGTGTGATAAAGGGCTCAGCCTGAAAAATGTAGTGTGTAACCACTGCTTCAAATAAACCCACATTGCAGTTTGAAATGACTGCCTTATGCTGTTTTCTTTAATGGTTTATCAGACAGCCTATGACTAAGGACTAGCTGAGTCCGAAACGCATCAGGCAATCATGCGTCAACATGTTCTTATGTACTTTTCCAATAGTCAAAAATAAAGGAGGAAGTTTATAATGGAGGTGCGGTCTACAATTTTTTGTTTTTTCACAAAAAATAATTAATAAGTAATTTGGATCTTCATACCTTAATGGGGAAGTGTAATATTGGTTGGTAACGCAGAAATCATTGGCAATCCATTCGCAATGAGAATAAATGTTCGCAAAGCGTGAACAATTTTGCCTTTGCAAACACTCCAAATGGTACTGTTTTATGATTACAGAGGAAAAGGAAATGTATTATTTGGATAAAATGGAGTCTATGAGAGATCGCCTTTCCATAATTCAGAGCTTTCTGGATAACGGATTTCCTGATAACGGAACCCATACATGTATAGCACTATATTATATATTAGTACAGACATAACTTTGCTTGTGTGACTACTCTTCCCCCTCTGGATGTCACTGGATGCTAGCAATGAGTTCTTTCCTTTGTGTTATTTTGACTTGAACTTCTCAATTGTCGTCTCAATGGAGAGAAGAAATTCTAGTTTTACCTGAAAAACTATTTTTTTTTTGATTAATAAAGATCAACAAACTGATTCTTTGAAGGATATTCTTTTGGGTAAAGCTACTATGCAGTCGCTTGAAAGGAACTGCAGGCACAATCAACAGAATATGAAATATAAGGATGTTAGAAGTCATCTTGCAGTTCTATAACTTGCTAATGGTCTGTGCCTTAATATAATCATAAGACTTATCAGTAAATAATAATATTCTTATAATTAGTAAATTTGCACGTTTTGCCGCCAGCAAATAAATCTGTGAATTTGCCGTGAAAAAAATCTTGACGCCCATTGACTTTAATGTGCGTCATTTGTTGCCGGTGGCGAAATTGTCACGAATTGTCAATTGTTGCCGGCGTCAAAATTCCTGTTTCGCTAATTTTCGCCCATCACTACTTATAATCTGTAAAATGTAAATTTTAATATGCACCACCATATAAAATATATAGAAAATAATGTACCCCCTATTGTAAAATATAGGGATATTATAAGTCAGCAAGAAGTTTTATGACAATATCCTGATCTTGGAACTCAGAGGTGACTTAATTTTAGCCATATTTAGCCAAATGTATCCTGATTCTGTCTTTGCTATAGAGACTCCTTTCTATAATGCACTGAAACAAAATAACGGAAATTATCTTCTATATTACTCAAATTCCAGGGAGACGGAAACTTCCTGTGTTATTTTATACCATAATTTATGAGATAGTAATTCAAGAGCCTTAGATACTTCAGCTGCTTATGTGGTTATGACAGTAATACTGGGGCTATTACAGAGTCCCTAACTATACAACTGTTGTATAGAGTATAATATTTCAAAAAGCAAGGCTACACATATGTAATATATTTGGGCCCCATGCGATTTGTATTAATTTTGAAACCGCAATAAATAAAATCACATTCAAAGAATGACAAAATATGGCTGGGCAACAGTTTGCCTTTCTAGCAAGTCTGACAGCAATGTTGTCCAAGATTTTCCATGCCGCAGGCCAATTATTCATTATTTTACATGTTTGCCATTCGGCAGCATTGTACTCATAAGGAGCATGTTTGGGGAGGCATGCAGACATCCCCCCATTCTATCCCCTACCTGGTCTCTAATTTGCATGTGCTAATGAGCCATCTGATGACAAGAAATGCAGAATACAAGAACATGTTTCTTATAACCCACAGTGTAGGAGCAAAAGTTGCACCTGATTGTAAATAGTGTGTAAGCTGTTCTCAAGCAGTTTAGGGACCACTCTTACACGTCCTTCAATGTACCTGCCATGCAATGCATAAAGTAACCCCAGTAGGAAGAGTAAAAACATCTAACTCCAAAAAGAGCATAGATCCAAATTGCATTAACACCAAACTACTAGACTTGCTAAAAAGGTATGCAAGCCTATATGGATATACCTAATGTATCTAGCAGTTCAACCAGTTCCACAAGTTTATAATTCTTACTATAAAAGCTTTCTTTTAAGGGATGTCATGTAGCTTCACCGGAAAGATCCACTGGAAAATATCCATCCAGAGATTGTGTGGTTACTTAATATATTCACTTACCTACACCTGCTGTTTTTGGTGCTTTGGCTTTTTTCGTCGAAACAGAATCATCTTCCTCTTGATTTCCTCCAGTCCTACTACTCAGTGCACCCCCTTCTTCCTGCTCCACCACAGTTGTCTCTCCAGGCTCCACCTTGTCATCCTCTTCTTCCTCAGGATCAAGTTCCCGCAGGAACCCCTGCAGGAAATCTTCAATCTCATCATCTGTCAGAACAGACTGAGCCTGGGATTGGGGTGATAACTGACCCAGAAGCAGAAACAGGAGAAATAGGGGGGCTCTGTATACCCACATGATTCACTTCTAGGGTCATCCACAGAATTGGGGATATCTAAGCCTGCAAGACGAAAAAGGCATATTGGAGCAGCACAAAAAAAAATAAATTGGATTTTATGTTTAATTTGAAAAGGACTTTTATTATACAGCTTTTTATGTCTGGGTGACAAGTCCCCTTTAAAAACTGGGTCATTTGCACCCATTGCCCCTTTTCCAAAAGGGGAGCAATTGGACATGCTAGTTGTCTTCAGAATAAAAGCACATGTATAGGGGACTAAATACTACTTAAGAAAGTACATTTATGTACACAAACGGCTGCTTTATGAACTTTCTGACCAAAGCTGACTTCTGCAGTAGCAAAAACATCCATATGTAGTGTATAACACTACAAATATCCTCTAGTAATTCTTGAAGACCCAAGAAGCCCTGTAGAATGTTCTCATCTCAAGTCCTTGTTGTATGTGGAAGCACAAGGCAAGGTTTGTGTATTTAATGTGGACAACCCAGTGGGCTAGATAAGTGTTATACCTAACACCAATTAGGAGGCCCCAGTCAATCTGAACTTGGCAGATGTAGGAAGTATAAGAAAGTGGTACGCTTTGGCAGCCATGTTACTTGAAGTGCTAAACAATAACATGCCAGACCTATCATTATACTTTTAAAAAGGCGTCAATGCCGTTTTTGGCTCAAATTAATCCTCTGCTATGTACAGGAAAAATAATTCTTACCATCAAGTTGGAAAAGCTCTGCTAAAGATGTGGAAAATGTTACATATGTCTGGGACTCTCACAGCAAGCTCTTTCATATATATAGTTACATTTTATTTTAATGCCATTAGTCAATATGACTTTTGCAGTGAGTTAGGGTGGTGTTCTCCAGTGTCAGAGGGCAGTGAAGGGGCTAAATACTATCCCATTGCACTAATCACATGCACATGCTGTCTTTCTCATGCTAGTAGCATCTGAGGGCCAAGCATATCAGCCCTGTGATTTAGCTCTCAGTGAATTTCATGCCAGGGATGAGTTATAGCAGATATAGAAAAATCTTCTGGCTCCTCACATGCAACACCCCTTTATCTTAAGTACATTTCAATGGTATTATTAGGGGTTTTCCCCAGAGAAAGCCTTTCATTGAGAAGCAAGACAGCCACAAGCAATACCATCTTAATCCTCACTAAGGAATACATATTATGTCCTATTTCCTGTAAAATTACTATACAATACAATAACTGTGTGCTATATATATATTCACTTTATAGCTAAGCAGGTAAAAAGGTAGAAGAAGACAATTGAAGGGCCAGACATTCTGGTTTGGGCCCCCTGCCTTTACAGTCTGTTAGAGAACATTGTAACATCCAGCATCCTAAAATTCTGGAGCCAACTGCCAATACACTGAACACCCTGTGTATAGTTCTATCCCGGCATAGTGCAAAACAGATGTGTATCCTAACATAAAATTTATATGGTTCCTGTGGGCAATGACCTTGTGGCAATAATATAAAAATATCAGAATCTGATTCACAGTACTTTGAAATAATTCTAGTGTGTGTGATCTGCAAAGTGCAGTATGTGTGGTCACTATGTCACAGTAACATATTATTATTATAATTATTAACATGTATTTATAGAGCACCAACATATTTCACAGCTCTGGTATTACAGCTCCAGTCAAGTGTCTGGATCCTGGAGACCCATTAAAGGAGCGGTTCATCTTAAAGTAAACTTTCAGTATGTTATAAAATGGCCAATTCTAGGCAGCATTTCAATTGCTCTTCATTAATTATTTTTTTATAGCTTTTTAATTATTTGTCTTTTTCTTCTGACTCTTTCCAGCTCTCGGATGGGGGTCACTGACCCCATCTTAAAACTCATCCTCTGTTAGGCTACAGATATACTGTTATTGCTACTTTTTATTATACATCTTTCTATTCATGCCCTCTCCTATTCATATTCCAGTGCCCTATTCAAATCATTGCATGGTTGCTAGGGTAACATGGACCCCAGCAACCAGATTGCTTAAATGCCAAGCTAGAGAGCTGCTGAATAAAAAGCGAAATAACTCAAAAACCACAAATAATGAAAAATAAAAACCATTTGCAAATTGTCTCAGAATATCACACTCTACGTCATGCTAAAAGTTAATGCAAAGGTGAACAACCCCTTTAAGCAAAAAGACTCCACAAGCACCGACTTGATTATAATCCCATTAAGCATGCATCCTTGATTTAGCCCCCACATAGCTGCAGCTTGAATAGGAAAGCTACTGGTTGTTTAATATCCCACCTACCGCTTCTAACTTGCTCCTAAGGTCTCAGAATCCAAAATACAACCTCTGGAGGACTAAGTTGGGTGAGTGTCAGTCAACAAGCTGGTACAGTGGCAAAATCAGGTGGTAGATGGAGGCAGAAGTGTATAGGGGCCACACAGGCAGGACCCTCAAGGATGTGCAGGACAGAGGCAGTGTTGAGCAGAGTGTGCCTGTATGGGGGTGTCAGTCCTTTCAGGGTTCAGGGGTAACCTCCAAACAGGGATCCTTGTGAGTTCCTATTCTGCAGCAGTCTCAGTTTGTAGCCAGTGCCTGACATCTGTAGCCCAGAAACTGCACTCAACCCCTCTCTCCTCCTTCCCTGCCCCCCCACCTAAATCCCTCCCAAGCAAAGATTATTTGAAGCCCATTCCACTGCCCCTTCTGCAGCACAAAGGAGGGGAAGGGAGAGAGGCAGGGGTGAAAGGAAGAGTGTGCTACAGGGTGATAGGGGCACAATTGGGTAAGGGGGAGAGGAAGACAGATAGGAAGAACAAATGGTAAAAACTACACAGAACAGACATCAATGAGAATAAAAAAAATATATAAGCAAAATAAAAATGTCTTTCCTACACAATTAGATTGTAAGCTCTATGGGCTAGGGACTTCCTTTCTCATGTACTGCAAACACTCTGGCATATATGTATGTATTTTATTCATTATTTATGTTTTATATATTGTTTTAATGATGCATTGCCCCTCCTTATGTTCAAGTATTGTGTGAAATACACTGCACATGCAAGAAACCATATATAAATGGGGTGGCTGATCCCTTAACCCTAATGGGCCAGGCTCGTGCCTGGTAGTTTATTTGGAAGTTTCCTTGGACTCTGTCTGTGCTTGTGGAATGAGCGGGAGGGAGCCATTCTGTGCCGAGGGGTGAAAAGGGTCAGGAAACTGGGACATGTGTCTGAGGAGGAGGGTCATTGCTTTGGCTTTGGATGCGAGGTTCCTGTCTTGGTTGATGAAGTGCAGCTTTCAAATAATAAGAGAGGGGTGAAGTGGGACCTTTGGGAGACCAGGCTGACAGCGGAGAGCAAGGGGTTAAATCTGTGTCTTCTAGAACTGTATGTGTGGAAGTTATAATCTGACTATGATATTCATGGAAATGGTTACTGTTGAGATACAGTCCTGTAGTTATTTTATACACAAGAGCCCCTAAATAACCAGTAAAATACAGCCTTATAATCACTGCTTAGTGATGTCATAAGTTATATTCCGTGCTTAGTGATGTCACTTCTGTCACATGACTCCTTGAAAATTTGTTATTATATTAAAACAAAAAAGGGGTCTCTTGTGTCCAAATATAGTGCAAAAGAGGATGCAATTTATACTGCCCTCAACACAAATTCTTCTATATAATTTGTACAAGACTAATATGTTTTACATGATAATATATTTTACTGAGAATATTCAAAGCAGCAAAAGGGTTAAAATGTGTTGCTCACACTTGGGGTTGGGGCACATGCCTCTGCTTTGGCTGCACCACAATGAAATCCATCATTATTGATACGGAAAGGATGGCGTTTGTATTGGACAAGCGTAAGATGATAAATACTTTGGAACAAGACCATTCCTCCTGATGGGACACAAGAAACACAGATCCTTGCAGTTGATTAAGCAATAACCAGACTGAAAACCAACCTGTATATTTGGCGTTATAAACTCAAATGGGAAAGGTTATCAGCACAGATTTATGGTTTAGTTACCTTCACTAAGGATCTACCAACCAAAATGGGGGAACTATACTCCTGTGCATTGATATATAACTATATCCCATAAAATAGCATATATTGATATTACTGTTTCATGCAAATAATTCCTTGTCATAATAATATGACAATAAAATTCAGTATATACTGATATTTATATGCCCTTTTTAATAGGATTCTTTGATAGGTCAGGTTTTTAGGATACCAATTATATGGTGGCTAATATTTCATTCAGAACTTTTACCTTTAAGAGGCAAAGGAGTTCACTTGCCACAGTCTGGCACACTCCTATGACTCAAGCTGGCCATAGACGCAAAGATAAAGATTATCAGACCGCGTGTGCATCGTCCCGACATTTTTCGTACCATGGCAATTGGTAGTTTAGTTGATCTGGCAGATTAGAAGATTTCTGTCGGCTAACAATAATATATCTGCATGCATTGGTATTTGACGATATGACTGCTATTTGTCGGACATAACTTTGGTACAATTGCTGTCACGGGCAGGACATCGTCTGATTTGATCTTGATCTACTTTATTTAATGCCAATGGTTAGTGGCAGGTCAGAAGATTGTGACGGGTAAAAGGCTAAAATCTGCACATCTATGGCCAGGTTAAAGGAGAACCAAACCCTTGCTAATAAAACCCCCACCCCCTACCCTACATAGACCCCCCTCCCTTCTCCCCCCTAACCTAGGTGGTACCTTTGGTAAGCAATCTTCAGGTTCACAACAACTGCACATGCGCCAAAAGTCACGGAAATTGCTGAAGTGCCGGAAGAAGACCCGAAGATTACCGAGGAGAAGAAGATGGCGCCCGTGAACTTCAATGCCTGAATCTGCACTGAGTAATAAGTAAAGAGTTAGGGGCATTTACCAAAGGTACCACCTAGGCTGGGGGGGAGCAGGGAGGAGGTCTATATGTAGGGTAAGGGTTTTTATTAGCAAGGGTTTGGTTCTCCTTTAATGCTGACTGATTTGGCCAACCTAACAGATATTTGATTAAAAAACAGACAGATATCTATTAGACAGGTTTAAAAATCTCTTCAGGCAGTTGCCTGCATTGCTGTTTGTTGGTGGCCAGGGGCCAATCAATTGAAACAGCCCAATTTGTCGACCTACACTCTGTATAGCCAGCTTAAAGGAACAGTAACACCAGCTAATTAAATTGTTTTAAAGGAATTAAAATATAACAAACTATTTCCCTGCACTTGTACAATGTGTGTTTGCTTCAGAAATACTACTATAGTTCATATAAATAAGCTGCTGTGTAGGCATGGAGGCAGCCATTCAAAGCACAGGTTACATGGCAGTTAAAAGAATACCATTGTATTGTTTCTCTGTTATCTGCTAAGTAAGCTCTGTCTCTTTTCATTTTTTAGCTTGAATGGTTGCCCCCATGGCTACACAGTAGCCTATTTATATAAACTATAATAGTCTTCTAAAGCAAAGACATAACTTTTTTCATTGCACACTTTAAAATACTTTTATTTTTTGTTGTTTATGTGCCAGTTGGAACAAACACCAATCAGAGGCCTTTGCACCACACATTGGTTGGACAGCTTAGTCTAAAATGAACAAATTGGTAATTTTCTAACTCCATGTAGCCACTTCAAGGCACGTGCGGAAAGGCAGACAGCAAAATTGGCCAGGGTTTAGGGAATGATGGGGATCTCAAAAGCGGTTGAACTTAGTGGTCTTTTGAGAACCCAACCTTTCATTTTGTATACAAGCCATTGGTGAGCCCTGGAAAAAGTTCAAATTGTTAGCTCTGGAACTAAGTGGATAAATTATATACAAATGATTGCACCGTTCACAGTTAAAAATATATGTTTATTTCAATACATTAATAATGACAAGAAACCCCATATGGACAGCCTGTTATTTGGTTGCTAGAGGTTTTCTTTGCGCTGATATTTATAGTCAGTGGTTTTATAGTTTTTACGATTTCCTTTAACTGGGTTTTGTTCATTTTTATTTATTTAAAGTGGCACAAGCATCAGCTGAAGCCTTGATCCTGGACTAAAGTAAATGCGTGCATTCAGCGTAACGTTATGCACCACTGTTGTTTGAATTATACTGGAAAATTAAAAGGGAAAATAGAAATGTAACTAATCAATGCAAGCTAAGGCTTGAATAAGAATTAAAATGCATAAAGTCTGGCAGTGTGTTTTTAAGAAGTATGATTGACTCTGAATCACTGTGCCCAAACACACCCCAAACACACACACCCCCTGCGACTACTCGAGAATCAGACACAGATTGTCCTATTTCATAATATTACTGTGTAATATTTTAATAAAAAGAAAATGTATTCTTTTATGATGTATTTTGTATCCCTTGCTACTACATTTACATTATACAGGGTACATAATTCCCATCAGTCCTTGCCCAGAGAAGAGGAGCTGCTTGGGGGGGGGGGGGTAGTCTCTGTGCTTTTTTTTATTGTTCTACTTGCATCTGGTTAAAAAAAACGGTAACAACGAATTGGTTGCTATGGGAAACTATCCAGGTCCAAATTGGCCCAGTGGTGTAAAATAAGCCTGTTTGGGGGGCCCAAAGTATGTCAGAAATCAGTTTTAGGACCCCAATACTGGTTTAGAACTTCTTTTCACTTGAAGAAGGTAGGAAAGACCCTCCTGGAACAATGTGCATGCCCCATGCTTTTTATACAGTTTAACGTAAGGTTTAACGAGAAAGTAGGGACATTTCAGTAACAATCTGGGACTGCGGGTTGAGCTGTCAAAATCGTGATTGTCCCGCGAAAATGGGAGGTATGAAATTGCTCTCCTGAAGCCGTTGATTTCAGCCCGCACACACTGCCAATGACGTCTCTGAGTGCTTATTGCACAGGTGGCTGGAATTTAAAGAGAGCCTGCACAAAAAAATCGGGAGAATGCTTCAAATTTGGGAGAATGGGATTGGATGACGGGAGACCGGGAGGAGAGGGTCCATTGGTTGTAATGTGGTAAAAAAAGAAAATGCTAATACATCTTGTATTTAAAAAAAACCGAATTATAATATATACAGAGGGGTAATTATGTGGTGACAGTAGCTCTACAAGGGGCATCTAAAGCCTCCAATACAGGGTTACTTTATTTAATATTGCTTGTGAGGCTGCACTGCATGCTGGGTACAGGAACTGTTGTGGGAGGGACAGGAAGAGAGAAGTGGTAGTACATGATAACTTTGGGCTTTGTTGGTTCCCTTCAAAGTATGTGCAGTTTATTCTGAACCCTTTAAAGGCCTGGATATTTGTATTAAATCATGTGTCCAGCGTTGTTTGTCCCCTTACAGCCTGGAATACATTAAAATTATTAAATAGATTAAATAACTTTGAGGGCCACCAACTGGTTCATGGAGCTCCTGTTCACTGTTGTACTGGGCATCTTAAAGGCCTATGAGAGAGTTTGATATCAAGCACTGATTCTCACAGACATAAGTGCTACATTTTATGTGTTATGTAGGCCTACAGTGAGAATAAGGAAGGGATGATGGTAATTTCCCTGCTCTGGAGCCCACTTCGTCCTGGCCCTCCTCCATCTCTGGTGCTCTGACAGGACAGTCTAAACCTGCTCTTGTTGGAAGGCAATGCTATACAAGAAAACTGTACAGAGAAATACCATACCAAACAATGATGATACAAGGAAGCTACAAATTTATCAATTTTTACTGAATAGTACCATGTGCCTTTGCTAAATTATCACATCATGCAATAGATGGTGCTAGAGGGCAACACACCTAGGCCAAGTTAGGGAAGCCAAATTAGCAGAGGAACAGTAGTGTGACGTGTGTGTTTGCTGTATTTGTCATGTCCCTCACATCTGCCTTAAAGGTAGTAACACCAAAAAATGAAAGTGTTTTAAAGAAATTAAAATATCATGTAGTGTTGCCCTGCACTGGTAAAACTGAATTTTTGCTTCAGAAACACTACTATAGTTCAAATAAACAAGCTGCTGAGTATCAGTGATATGCGGGCCCGGCCCAATACCTGCAGGTTCTTCTTTGCGGGTGGCGGGTGCAGCTTGAGCTCTTCTCCTGCTCTCCCCGTCTGCCATTGTCAAATGCTGGCTTCCGACTTCCAGGTTCTTCTTTTATAGACAATGCACTTGCTCGCCCTGCCCCTTTTGTGATGTCATCAACGGGGCGGGGCTGGATGGTGCAGGTCTATAAAAGGAACCTGGCAGTCGGATGCGGGCTAAGGGAGAGCGGGTTAGGGTCGGGGAAATCCCGACCCTCACATCCCTACTGAGCAGCAATGGCGGAAATTGAAAAAAGTATATATGGCACAGGATAAATAATGGATAACAGATAACACTATGTTCTACAGAGCTTATCTGCTGTGTAACCTGAGCCTTTCCTCCTTTGAATGGCTGCCCCCATTGCTACACAGCAGCTTATTTATATAAACAATAGTACTGTTTCTGAAGCAAACACACCAGTTATACTAGTGCAGGGCAACACTGCATTATATTCGTATTACTTGAAAACAATTGCATTTTTTGACGTTACTGTTCCTTCAGACACTGTCCTTCATTTCTGTCAGACATTGTCTTGGAGTCATTATCTGCATATTGTTATAGTAGGGTGATGGATGGTTGCTCCTGTATCCTTCTGAGAATCTCTTTGGCTGTGGGTTGGTGTTGCCCCAGATGCCACCATGAAGTTCTTTAATTTCTGGAGCTTCTGTGTATGGACATGAATCATGCATTTGTATTATTTTTAATGAAGTCTTAATCCAAAACTATTTGGAACTTTGTACGAGACATGAGGGTGTTGGGAGAAGCAGAGGCTGAGACAACACCCAATTATTCTCTTATTTGCAATTTGTCTTTGATTTTCATGAAACAAAAAGAATGGTGCAAAGAACATCCTGAAACAGTTTGACAGAAAAAAGTGGAAAAATTGCCTGAAAGTATAATGTCAGACATTACAGAATTTCCTACATAATGGGGTATTGTATGCATAAACATGACACCTCATCATTTTATAAACGTATGCTCATACTTCCAATAAACCTCTGTGGACAGAATTTCTTTTTTATATGTCAGCCAATATTTTAAGGGCAGCATGTTGGAAGCCATCTCAGCTACTGCCTGGGAAGTTATTTATACAGGGTAGTGTCCCTCAATATAAGGCAGGGTTGAACTATTGTCACGCAGTCACTGTTAGGGTCGCATTGAGGAGCCCAGAAATATCCCCATACAGATGCGCATTTGTACTGGTGAACTGTTTGTCTGCATATGTAACAGTTTTTTCGTGTATTTGTATCTCCTCACTGCGGGGAACGATGGTGTCATAAAATAATAATCATATCTCCTGCCTATGGCACACTAAACTAAAATTTTCTCTATCCATTTAAGCCCCCCAAAATGTCAACCAGATTCTAAAGTACAAACAATTAAAATGATTCTACAATAATAAAGTATGTCAGATCTTCATTTATAGGGGATGTAGTAGATGCAAACCGTGACAAGAATTTCATTTAGAATTTAAACAAGAGGACTGATCTCATTTCTTGCCTTCAATTCATGCCGTAAATTCGCCTGGACAACGCTAATTCACAAAGATCCGAAGTTGCGCACAGGGTAACGAATGCTGGCGAAGTTGCATTAGCGAAAATAGGCTCAGCAGTTCGAAGTTACACTAGCGTTGGCTGATTTTGCATACAGCGTGCAGTTAAAGTACAATGGCCATATATGCTGCAGCAAATACATTATACTACACAAGGCCAGGGAACCTTAATTCAATTATATAGAGGTGTTATATTGCCCTACAGATGTGCCCACAGTATAGTTTAGGTGCCATATGTTATCAAATGTAGGGGGAAGGAGAGTACCCCAAAAAAAATTACAATCTTTTTCAGCCTATCACCCTGTAAAAAGGAAAAGACGCCAGAGTTTTTTGGGACTTAGAAAAATTTCCAACTTTTTTTTTGAGGAACTCCTATCTACTCTATTGCACTTCGCCTGGTCTGAGGTGGTGAAGGCAAGTCTGGCAATAGAGGTACCGGTCAGTAAAATCAAAAACTTAGTGAATTCGCGTAGTAACGCTCTTTCGCCAGAGCGAAAATTTGCATGGCGTTAGAATGCGAAGTTGCCCCACAGCTACACCGTTAGCCACTTCGCCCTTTAGTAAATTTGCCCCTATATAATTTCATTTCCTGAAAATATATGACAAACCCAATATACCTCCACCCAACGTCTTGATGTTTGTTCCAAATCTAATATTTTCCTTAGACCTGTGACTATCCTTCACGCACCAAAATAGATTGTAAACTCTGACATTTTGAAATATTTACTTATTTGAATCCAAAAATATGCCCAACATTCTCCTTGTCATCCCAGTTCAGTTATATCAGGGCCCTAGAATCCCATGGCCATTTGGTACAGCCATTAGCGTAACTGCAGAGGAAGCAGACCCTGCGGCTGCAGAGGTATAGGGGCCCCATGAGGCTCTTATTCATATACAATTAAAATATATATTGGAAAAACAGGTCTCTAGACATTTTGTGGGCCTGAAAAATAATTTGCTGTGGGGCCCAGTAATTTCTAGTAACACTACTGGGTACAGCCCCCAATCCAAAAGGAAAGGAATAAAGAAAGCATGGGGACATGGAAATGAGCCACCTATTCAGTGCTCTTCCACACTAAACTCAGATTTGGGAATCTGTGGGAAGCCACGCAGATTACTTACCACTTCAAAGGGTTGTTCAGTTTTAAAAGTTAACTTTTAGTATAATGTAGAGAGGGATATTCTGAGAAAATCTGCTTTTAATTTTGTATGGATTGCGGTTTTTGAGTTATTTATCTTTTTATTCAGCAGCTATCCAGTTTGCAATGTCAGAAATCTGGTTTCTAGGGTCTAAAATAAGATACAAGAATATGAATAGAAAGGATAGACAGCCAAGTTTGGGAGTTTTACTTTGAAAGCAGCAAGTAAGTTGCAGGTAAAGTCCCTTTGTAAAATGTATAATGAAGCAATAGAATTCTTAATGAATCAGATAAAATTAAGCATAGGACTGGCCAGATATAGGATGACTTTGACGTAGTTGGCCAGCTTAAATATATTGCAATATATGGACAAACAATCCCTGTTTTGTTTAAAGGGTAAGGCATTTTTCAGTAGCAGTATGCACAAAATGTCTCTGTCTTAAATATATTGATAATGGGTTTAGTGCAGAGGACTCTTGTATTTGTCTATATGTATTTTGTGGTCACAGCCTCATTGCACCCCCGCCTAATGGTTTTAAAAAATAGTGGTGAGCACAACTTTCCCTTGTTTGTTATAGTTATACATGAGCAGTGACCAGCTCCATGTTGTAGCTCCCACCCTTCCCAGCTATAGTCAGGTGATCCCACTGGTGTCTAATAAAAGGGCAGCCAAGTTTGGGAGTTTTACTTTGAAAGCAGCAAGTAAGTTGCAGGTAAAACTTAGTCCCTTTATAAAATGTATAATGAAGCAATAGAATTCTTAATGAATCAGATGAAAATTGAGCATAGGACTGGCCAGATATGGGATGACTTTGACGTAGTTCGCCAGCTTAAAGGAATTGTTCAGTGTAAAAATAAAATCTGGGTAAATAGGCTGTGCAAAATAAAAAATGTTTCTGATATAGTTAGCCAAATATGTAATGTATACAGGCTGGAGTGATTTGATGTATAACATGTCAGTCTGAGCACTACTTCCTGCTTTTCAGCTCTCTTGGTTTACACTGACTGGTTACCCTGGCTACCAGGCAGTAACCAATCAGAGATTTAAGGGTGGGCCACATGGGTCATTTCTGTTGCTTTTGAATCTGAGCTGAATGCTGAGGATCAAACTCACTGAACAGAAATGTACCATGTGGCCCCCCTTCAAGTCACTGACTAGCTCAGAGTTATAGAGCTGAAAAGCAGGAAGTTGGATTCTGGCTGTTTTATTAGACATCTGTTCACTCCAGTCTTTATAGATTACATTTTTGGCTAACTAACTATATTAGAAACATTTTTTATTTTGCACAGCCTATCTATTTACACAGTAAATAGTATTTTCACACTGAACTGTTCCTTTAAATATATTGCAATATATGGACAAACAATCCCTGTTATGTTTAAAGGGTAAAGATTTTTTAGTAGCAGTATCCACAAAATGTCTCTGTCGTAAATATATTGATAATGGTTTAAGTGCAGAGGACTCTTGTATTTGTCTATATATAGGTATACATATGTTAATAATGTATCTTTTAATTGGGATAATGACATCAAATAAACACAGACTGTGGTCTGGGATAGCTCAGTATCTGGCTTGAAATCTATCACTGGATGACAAGCAAAATGGAGAATTGTCCAGGCATAAATGTGAGTGAGGCTTTGTAGTAATCTGTTGAAACTGCACTGCAGCAGGTGCCATGGCTCTGATGAACTGGAGTCTCCACGTTGGACCAACTGGCAATGCAGCAAGTTTTATTCAATAAACTTCAGTTCTTGAATGCCTTTCAGTGTAGAACAAGGTTTAGTGAATTAATGAATATAGTTGTTGTTTAGAGAGAAAGGATTTGTTCAGACCCTTGGGTTTACCCTGCTGATTGCATTTTATTGGATGGTGCTGTTTCAGTCTGAGCTGTGCATTTTACATTGGAATCCTCCATATCCCAGTGTACTTGCCAGGGGCATAACTATAGAGGAAGAAGACCCTGCAAATGCAGGGGGGTGCAGGAGGTAAAGCGGCCCCATGAGGCTTTAGGATTGAAACACGGGCAGAACTGCCTTTGCGTGTCTTCCCGTCCGCTATAATGAAAAGTCACCTGTGCTAAAGCACACGCGGCGCTTCATTTTCCGAAGTCGCCCGAAGTTTCCTTGTGAGGCAGGTGACTAAATCTCCCCGAATCTGCCCATGTGTCACAACCCGTAATTCATATACAATAAATATTGGTAAAACAGGTCAACCTCTAAACATTTTGGGGGCCTGAAAAATAATTTGCTGTGGGGCCCAGTAATATCCACTTCTGGTCCTTGCACATTTTTCTCCTCCTACTTTGTTTGAATCGTAGTCCTCTCTCTCTCTCTCTCTCTCTCTCTCTCTCTCTCTCTCTCTCTCTCTCTATCACTTTCCACTCTTGGGTCTCATTCTCTTCTTGTGCTCTGCTGCTTTCCCCTTTCTTCTCTCCCTCTCCCCTGCTCTGTGTCTATTTCTCATTTCCTGACAGGGTGTGGATGCCAAGCCTGAGTCAGCTGCTCTGGTCTTTAGTAGGAGGGGAGGGGGGGGGGAGGCTGCTTCAGATAGGGTCCTTGGGCTGTGACTGAGCCCCATTCTCACCCAGAGAGCCTGATGGACTGTGAGTCAGTACTTTCATTCAGCAAGACCTAGGAGACAATTGTACACCCTCCTGACATCCATAACTCTTCCAAGTCATCAAAGTCTGCAGCCATGTATAAAAGTCCACCTCAGAAACAGGAGCATTCAAATAAATGTCAGGTAGGATGCTCAGGGACAATGCAATGAGCAGTGCCAGTCTCTACCAAAACCTCCAGTGTGATGGTGTGTGCCTAGTGTTGGGTAATTTACGTTCGCACAATAAAGAGCACGGGGTAACCCGGCACTTGAATTGCCACGTGTGCCAGTGATTCTGTTTGTTTTGTAATTTACGTTGAGACCAGCCCTGCCTTTCTCTCACACACTCATGTCCAATCAGTGCCTTAACTAAATATTACTCGGCCCCACAGCAAATTATTTTTCAGGACCCCAAAATGTTTAGAGGTTTTACCAATATTTATTAAAACTGTATATAAATGAGGGCCTCATGGGGCCCTTATATCTCCTGGGCCTCCCCTACAGCCGCAGGGTCTGGTTCCTCTGTAGTTACTCCTCTGTGTACAATGACTTATACACAGCTCTTAGATAGAAGGCTTTGTAGCTCAAAAGGTGATGTGCGCCATCAGTCATTGATTATGTACACTGGCATATCATAGCCCTCCAGACATACAGGGGATAACCCATATGTTACATTACTAAGTAATTCAGGAGAATGAGCCAGCCCTAAAATACCTTTCACTCATACTTGATATGCATATGCAGGGCTGCCATCAGAAATCACAGGGCCCCGCACAACAAAATTTTCTGGTCCCCCTCGCCACCCCTCCCTCACCCATCAGAATGAAGGCCACACAAGACACAGGCATTAAAACATTAAGTGCCCCCCTACAAGTTAAAAAAAAGAACTTTGGTGCCCAGGGCCCTCCTACAAGTTTTGGTGGTCAGGTGGTGGTTAAAGAAAAAAAAAAAAAAAACATTGGTGGCCATGGCCCCTACAAGTTATATAAAAAAAACATTAGTGGTCAGGGCCCCTACGAGTTATTTAAAAAAAAAAGATTTGGCCTGGGCCCCTACAAGTTTTTTTTTTAAAAACAATTGGCCAGGGCCCCCACACATTTAAAAAAAAACAAAAAACAATTGGCCAGGGACCCCATATATTTTTTTTTAAAAAAAACAATTGGCCAGGACAGGTTAAAAGAAAACTGCACGTACCTTAGCCAGGGAGTTCAGATGCCGGTATCTTCAGTTTCTTGTGCTCTGATTCGCCAGTGAAATGTAAGTCCCGGTAAAGCCACATGGTGATTGGATAAAGTAGAGGGGAGGTTCAAACTTCACTCAACCAATCTGCATGTGGCTTTACTGGGACTTGCACTTCATGGCGAATCAGAGCACAAGAAGCAGTCATCGGAGCTCCACCCAGCCCTCCCTTCCGAAGTCTGCGGCTCACTGATGGCAGGGGCCCTTAACTCCCCAAGGGGGAAGGGGGAAACTTTTTTTACTTCCTTGTTTTGTGATAAAAAGTTACACGATTTCCCTCCCTGAACCTAATTTGCATATGCAAATTCGGATTCAGTTTGGCCTGGCAGAAGGATTCCGGCGAATCCGAATCCTGCTGAAAAAGGCCGACTCCTGGCCGAAACCCAAACCGAATCCTGGATTCAGTGCATACCGTATATATATATAGATAGATGATAGATAGATAGATAGAGGCATAACTACAGAGGAAGCAGACCGTGCGAGGTAAAGGGGGCCGCATGAGGCCCTAATTAATGAAACATTTCCGAATATATTGGTAAAACAGGACAATCTCTGGATATGTTGGGGGCCCTAAAATTTATTTGCTGTGGGTCCCAGTAACATCTAGTTATGCCACTGGATATAGATATATATCACGGTTTCCTTTCACTATTCCTTCCCAGCCTATATATGACTGACATTCACCACCATACAGAAGACAGCTTGTATTTTATGTACTTGCTAAATTAAAGAATAAACAGAAGGAACTGCGTTCTGTTCTTTTTCTGAAAAGTTGCAAGGTCTCAGCAATGGTTTTAAAGGTGTGGTTCACCTTTAAAGTAACCTTAAGTATGTTACAGGATGGCCAACTTTAAGCAACTTTTCAATTGGTCTTTATTTTTATTAATTATGTATGGCTTCTTCTTCTGACTCTTTCGAGCTTTTAAATTCCAGCTGGAGAATAGCTGAACAAAAAACTAAATAATTAAACAAAAATAATAACAACAAATTGACTCAGAATAATAACACTCCATACATCACACTAAAAGTTACTTTGAATGTGAATTCCCCTTAACTTAATTAAACTTTGGTTTAGGTGCAAAATAACTTTTGAGGCCCCTCTCCTTTCCCTTCTCAAGCACCAAGGCATACAGTCCCACCTCCATTCGCCCATTGTTCTCATGTGCTTTTTATTCTTTTGTATTTACATGTGGCAATCCTGTCCTCAAATGTTGGTTGGTGGAATTCTGTAAATGCTTAAAAAGCTTTAAAGCTATAAAGAGCATCACACCACATGATAGAATTACTTGCAACATGCGTCCTGACTGAACGTACTGTCAGTGCCGTAACTAGAGGGACGGGCCCTGGTGCGTGATGCACAGCCGGGCCCCACCCCCCCTCCGCACACGCCGGATTTCAGTAGTGAGCGGGCTGCCGGGGGCCCTGAAGGGGTGCGGGCCCTGGTCCGCTCGCACCCCCTGCTCCCCTGGTAGTTCCGCCACTGCTTACTGTACCAGCAGATCAGCAGCCTATTATCAGCAATGCTCCAGGACTTCAGAGATGTCCATTGAATCCTCCAATCTTGGATCTTCTAAGGGCATATTATAAGTGCCAGTGACAATGTACATGCTCAGTGAGCTCTGGGCAGCTGTTAAGAAGCTAAGCTTAAGGGTTGGTGGACATCATCAAGCTTAGAATGAGCTTTGTCTGCCATTAATGACAGACAAAGCTCATTCTAAGCTTGATACAGAGTTACAGAGATTATGATTAAATTCTGAGACAGAATGCACCAATTTCTGATCTGCAAGTACTGTAAATCTTAATTAACTATTTATTTGCCTTGTATCTTCAGCTCAGAGCATGTGATGTGAATATGGGGAGCTACTGGAGACAGATCTTCCCTGCTACAGAAAACAAGGTCAAATCAACATTACTCTAACTTATCTTTAGTTCTCCTTTAAACTCAGAACATGTGTTTTACTGGAAGCTGGAGAATGCATATTGAATGTGTAAGTGAAGTGCCTGTGAGGTTTGTAGAGGTCTCTGCATGTGAAGAAGAGATTTGGCAGGCTACAGATGGAGGTGGAGAAGATAATGATGACACTTCTAAAGATCTGTCCATGAAAAAAAGAGGCCTGGCTGCTCCTAAGCACAACTGCTGGCTAAATACTATGCGAGTAAAGGATAGAGTAAGTTTGTAATTACATGAGAATGCATACGCTCAGCTAACCTGAAATTCCATTTGCATTGTGTTATTTCCAAGGTAAAAAAATACAGTGAGTCTGGGGACTTTGCTAATATCTTAACCATTCGTGTGATCCCGCTGAATATCTGAATTTAGATGTGTGTGCAGGAAAGATTAAGACAGAGAAGTATAGAGAGAGAGAGATAGTACGCAGTAATATAATTATATTAAACCTTTTTTTATATTATGCATTTATTACATTAACGGACCCCACGGAAATAACCTCCACACAGCCATATGTGATCTAGATCCCAGAGTAACAGATACAAAAACAATAATGGACATACAGTGATTGAGCCAGTTACAAGCCAGTGTATTTCTGAAATCAGAAAGAATAAGGGAAGGGCATTTATTAAAAGTATAAATGATTGATATAGGTTCATTAGAACAGCTACAGGGGGTGAAGGCTCTCAAACCTCACTAAGGTTCTATGTTGTGTAGGGTCTGCCCTTAACAAAATGGGGATACATGACTGAAAGGTACAAGAAACAAAAGGCAGGAGAAGCTGCAGCTGCTGGAAGCAGAGAAGCCGAGGAGGTTAATGGATGATCTTGGGTAAAAAATTTTCAGGGTGGGGCAAGTAGGTAAAATTATCACAAATAAAACGGCTATAAATATTTTGGTGTCAAAGACACAGGAATTGTTAATATACATAATACACTGCCGTGCAGAGAAAATGATATAATAGTACTATAAAAGTTATAAGCTACACTGACTATTTTTACCCATGCGCTGGGCACACACATTTTAGCAGGTGGGTCAGTGCATTAGATGGTCAGCAACAGGTCCGGACTGAGAATTAAAATAGACCCTGACATTTCAGGTACACAGAGGCCCAAACAGCCCCCACCAGGCCACTAAATACTGACTTTCTATGGCACCTTATAGCAGCCTCTCTGGCATTTGCCAGAACCCACAGATTGCCAGTCCGGGCATGGTCAGCAACCTTAGTTTGTCTACTTACTTGCATCGACTCACACACTTGCATTTTCAGTCTCAGACTAGTGAGAAATAGCCGATCTTGTGGAATCCATTTGCTTGTGCATCTTTATTCACAGACAGAGTGTCGGCCTGGGAGCATACACACAGAGCAGAATTTGGAGTGAAAATTTGTGCTAAAACCATTGCATGTTTATTTACCCAGACTGGCACAGTGCCCTCTCAGTGCAGAGCAGCATCGGACTGGGGGGGGGGTCTAGGCCCACCGGTGCTGCCACTTCCCGGGGCCCCCTACCCCCACCCCAGCCCAGTCTAGAATACCAGTGAGCCCCAGCCCAAGCCAAAAATCACTTTGAGGGCCCGCCACCACTGCAAATCCGCCTGCCCCAGACATAAAACTTCCTTGTTCCCCTTCCCTTCCCTCCGCCAATTTGAACATATGAATTTCTTCTGTCAATCACCAACGGGAGAGGTCAGAAAGAGCAGGAGCCATTGGCTGTGGGGCTCGGGTCTGGGCTGGCAGGGCCTGCGAAGGCTGGAGCCCACCGGGTTTTTTTCCCAGTGTCCCACCGGCCTAGTCTGACCCTGGTGCAGAGCATAAGCAAATGGGCACTAGTCTTACACTAGCAAACACATACAATGCAGTAACACTCTGATAAATAATGTTTCAGTGTCATGGTAACATGAAAAAAAGACCAGCTCTGTGTATAATAGCCCAAAATACCTTGCAATGTAAACATGATCCCAATTCATTAAAGAATCCCCCTAGAACACATGAGATAAAGTGCCATTCCATTTATACAACACACTAGAAAACACAACAAAATGAATACAGTGTCAATAACTTTGGCACCAATTCAATTAATAATGCCCCTAGAGGCTGGATAGATAAAGTGCCCGATACAGGGGAGCATAAATAGGGTACAGGTGCTGCCAGCAGTGTGTATGGGCTCTACTCAGTCAGGGAATCAGGTACACAAGCACACTCAGACTGGGGCAGAATCATTTAGGCTTATGAAGACATTGCAACAAATCAAAGTTAACATACATGACAAGTAGAGAAATTATGACAATACCATACTTCCCAACATTCATGGAAATAAAAAGAGGGACCAAAAAAGTTGCCGGGCGTATTTGATCACGCCCATTTTTGTGGCCACACTCCCTAATTATCATGTTCATTTGGCAGGTTATGAAAGTTTGAACATATTTCTGTGTTTTTTTTACAGTTTTGCTAATGAAACTGAATTGCCCTTTAAGATGAGTCTAAGTTCGCCCAAGAGACCTGTTTATCTAATTTGTTACAATTACTGATTTGCTTATCTCAAAATTGTTACAAAATTATCTAAGTTGCACCTGGTGGCTGTTCTTGGCTCTCTGCCAAAAAACAATTAAGTTAAAAACTTTGTATCTTTTTCTGGCTGTTTCAGTGTAGAGAGAGTTGGGACATTTCCGTACAAATGTGGGACAGCGGGTAGAGCTGTCAAAAGCGGGACTGTCCCGCTGAAAATGGGAAAGTTGGGAGGTATGCAATCAAGCACGCTCAGGGGTGCTGCTGCCATGAAGTGAGTAGAGAAGGCATAGAATCGCCCCTGAGCACAATAATACAGAATTCTATAGGCAGCACACAAAGAGATCTGGCTCAGGTCCAGACGTACAAATTCAGACTTGGGGGCTATGGAACTTTTAGAAGCGTGTTCTGTGAATGGGTGAAAGATAGAATTCCCCATTTGATAAATAGACTTCTAAAAATCCAATAGGAATGAATGGAAAGTGGCTGAGTTTTTCTGTAATAAATCTATCCCTTTGATATACTAAGTAAAACACACACATGTACTTCAGCAGGTAGACACATACACAAGACATTAGAAGGTTAGGATAAATCAGGAGCTTCACTTATAATAAACTTTAATACTATTACCTTATTCCAAGCCTGCTGCTGCCTGCAAAAACTGAGCATCTCCCTCCCAGTTTAAGACCCAGTACAGCTCCACAGGGATTGGCTTGGCTGCAGAGTGAATCTTCCAGTCTATACAATTGTGTACACCTGCACAGTGATTGGATAGAATGCTGGGTGAATCCTTCTAGCCTATCCAATCTGTGTTCAGCTGTACAGAGACTTAAAGGGTTTGTTCACCTTTACATTAACTTGTAGCATGACAAGGGTGATACTCAATTTGCAATTGGTTTGCATTTTTTATTACCGTAATCATGGTTTTTGAGTTATTTCACTTACATTTTATTCAGCAGCTCTCCAGTTTGCAATTTCGGCAATCTGATTGCTATGGGCCAAATGACCCTAGCAACCATGCGCTGATTTGTATAAGAGACTGGAATATGAATAGGAGAGGCCTGAATAGCAAGATGAGTGATAAACAGTAGCAGTAACAATATATTTGTAGCTTTACAGAGCATTTGTTTTAAGATGGTGATAGATAGCGACCCCCAGTTGAATGCTGGAAAGAGTCAGAAGAACGAGATAAATAATTCAAAAACTATAAAAAAGAAAACATGAAAGCCATTTGAAATGTTGCTTAGAATTAGCCATTCTACAACATACTAAAATATAACTTAAAGATGAACCACCTCTTTAAGACTGAAGCCAGGCTTGCAAGATGCTGGAAAACACAGGCAAAGGATCAGCACCTCCCAGAATCATTACATTGGCATGGGTGCAAGCACAGCTAGTGGATTTCAGTGGCAAAATGCAAACTCGCATTCTGAGTCCTCTGTAAAAACAACCACTGCATTCCTTACTTCTTACTTGTTTACATAAGGGCTTCAATATCAGATTAAACTGAATAAACTGCATCAGTAGCTTTTAAATCAACAGTGACCATATATTGTAAGGGTGGTGGCACACGGGGAGAATTAGTCGCCGGTGATAAATCTTCACTACTGCAGACGACTAACCAAAATGCCATCCCACTACCAATAATGTGAATCACTGGCGGGATGGTATACGAGTTGCTTCGGTTTTCCCAAGTCGCCTGAAGTTGCTGCACAAGTTTCCCACCACTGTCTTTAGAAAGCAACAAATATCTATACGGGCATCCAGAATCGCCATATGCCTTAACTGCTATCTACATGTCCCTACACATACTTTTGTTTTACTACTTCCTGCTGATTTTTACCCCTCCTGCTATTTTAATCCCCTTTCACCCTTTACCCGCAGATGCTGTTACAAAAACATCCATCTCTCACTATGCCATGAGGGGCTTTTTTCCCCCTTACACCTCCTATATTTCACTCCCTCTACTGCTCACCTTAAATCTTTATTGGTGTAAGTTATTATAAATGACTTCCCATCAGACTTGCTTGCCCACTGCCCTCTTTTGACCCCTGTTCCCAAGGCTTCTAAACAACCCATATTTATGCTTTTTAACCCCCCTTTCTCCCTTTCACAGCCCAGACAATTGTCTCTATTTTCTTTGCTGCTTAGCTGCTGGAGATGGAAAATCAAACCCGAGAAGTTCAGTTTAGGGGGTAAAAGGCTATGGCACTGGCCTAGCCAAACGCCAGCAATTAATCCAAATGCAAAAAAACGCCAATACCTTAGTATGCTGCAACAGGGGTGATCCCAATTTATTCCATGGTGCTACCAGACACTGCAGTTACAATCAAACATTTCGGGAACACCTGTCCCTTCCATGGTGCTACCAGACACTGCAGTTACAATCAATCCAACCGAAACGATTGATTGTAACTGCAGTGTCTGGTAGCACCATGGAATAAATTGGGATCACCCCTGTTGCAGCATACTAAGGTATTGGCGTTTTTTTACATATCAAACCAGAGTCCATCTTCTTGTTCTTAAATTAAGATCCCCATCAACATTAACAGCTAAAGTTGTAGTAAATAAAAAAAAATGGAACATTATAAAGTATATCCTGAATATTGTGTCTGCCCAGATAGGAAGAGTTTCCTGCACAAACATCTGTAAGACAAAGATATGTGCGCTGTGCACACGTTCTACTTTTGCCCACTTTAAAGCAAAGCTATTTTGCTATTTCCATTTTTATTAACTACAACTCAGCCCAACAGCCATCAGTAGGTCCCACGAATACTAATCTGGAAAATGTTTCATGATCAGGTTAGTATAAATATGACATTTTCATTGCTGGTGGACTGTGTTCGATTGGCTAGTTCAACAAGACCAGTGACATTTTCATTTCAAATGCTAGTAGTCACTGTAGAAAATGAATACACAGCATCAGCTAAGAACCATGGTAGAAAATGGATGTCATTAACCCCTAAAGTGCCAATAATCATCTTAGAAAATGGATAATCAGCATTAACCTCAGACATGCCGGAAACCACTGCAGTAAATGCATAAAGGCATTAACTCCAAACATGCCAGAAATCACGCCATGTACCCTGGTCTCTTCACATTTATTTTTGTCTTTTTTCCAACATTCCTTTAGCACTTACATGTCATGTGCAATCCCCTGCAAAATAAATCTTTTCACAGCATAGCCAGCAAGAATATGATTGTCTATAGACTACGGGTCCTCATGCAGTCCAATTCCGCACATGCACCGGTAGGAACGGATAACGGAGTGAGAGAGAGAAGTTTTTACTCGGGCTTGAGGGGAGGCATGGGAAGAGTTTTCACACGGCCCTCGGGAAGGAGCTACACCACTGCCGCTATCTTGGATTTACAATGCCGAGTTAACAGCGCGCAACAAGCCTTCCCGTCAGATAGAGCGATGTATAACTTCCAGCCAATTCTCTTCCTGGGCTGCTGCTTTTTAAATATAAGTATTACAGGGGGATTATGCAGCAGAAGACGATCGTATTCTTGCTAAATTGTGAAAAAGATTAATGTTACCAGAAAAAAATCTTGAACTCTACTTTCTGGCAGCCCTTTTGCAGCTCCCGCACTCAGTCCTCCCCGCGGAATTCACGACAGTCCTGTATCACGAATTTGTCCTGTGCGCCCCTGCAGCGGCCGGACACAGCCACTTACTATTGACAGCGGTTAGCCAATCAGGATTGGGCGCTTTATCTCTGTCCAATCAGAGCGCAAACTCGTCGTGCGACTCAACGGGACTGTATACGGAAACTCTATGGTACAGGTGTAACCGTGCTATAATCGCAGGATGTACAGAACGCAGTGGCAACGTAGTGATCGCACTTTTAATATTATTATGCGACCGGGGTAGAATCGTAAGTTCAATAGATAGCGGCCGACTTCTTCCCAAGGGGCAGTGTGAAAACTACCCTCAAATTTCTAATCAACTCTGAGTAAAAACTTTGCACTAGCCAAAGTCTCGCCACCCCACCGTGTCTCTCTCACCCCCCTCACCGTCACGGGGGCTCATTTATCAACCCTGGGCAAATTAGCCCATGGGCAGTTACCTATAGCAACCAATCAGTGATCAACTTTTTAAAGCCAGCTGCAAGTAGGACAATGAATGCTGCAATTTGATTGGTTGCCATGGGTTACTGCCCATGGGCAAATTTGCCCAGTGTTGATAAATGACCCCCATGTCTCTCTCACACCCCCTCACCTCACCGTGTCTCTCTCACTTCACTGTGTCTCTCTTACCTCAACGTGTCATATTTAAGGTGTTTTATTGGTACCTAATGCTATGTGGGAGATAAGATGCTGCAAATTGGAAGCTTTGAGGTGCTTTTTGGAAATGTTACTAAAATCATCACATTTAGGAAAGGTTTGCGGTTTGGTGCTTTGTAGTAGAAAGACTTGCATACCCAATTTGGATTCAGAGGAATGTGTACTTTTCCGAAATATATGGTTTTCTTGGGTTAATGTACTTTTTCCTACATTTGCCCCCCCCCAAATGATGTAAATGTGTTGATTTTGCAGTACCTTAAATGACAGACCATGTGGGGTTGTCTTCATTTTGGGGGTCCTATATGCCTCATACTTAGGTAAATCTACACATATTGGAAAGACCGCCATCAGAAATCGCAGGGCCCCGTACGACAAAATTTCCTGGGCCCCCTGGGCTGCACCCACCGCAAGCCCCACCTACAGGTCCGCCCTCCCCACCACACAGTAAAAAAACAAAAAAAATATTTGTGGCTAGGGTTCCCACATGTTAATAAAAAATAAAAAGATATTGGTGGTCAGGGCCCCCCATAAAAAAAACATTTGTGGCCAGGGCCCCCCATTAAAAAATATTGGTGGCTAAAATTGGTGGCCATGGCCCCTTATACCTCCATGCCTTCCCAAAGTCAGCAACTCTCAGAAAGATGGGGAGCTCGGCTAATCAAGTAAGTGTCGGGCCCCCCAAAACTCTCCCCCCTGTCCCCCCCTGATGGCTGCCCTGCATATTGGACATAAAACTGTTTAGCAGACCCCAAGCATTCATGTTTAGGGTGTTTTATCGTGGTCTATCTAACAGTATGTTGTAAGGTGGAAGTTTTGTAAAAATTTTATAAAAAAAATTGTTTAGGAAAGAATTTCTATTTGGTAGTTTGGATTACAAGCACATATTTACCCATTCTGGATTCATCAGCATATGATCTTTCCAATAATGCGTGGTTTTCTAGGGTGAACCTACTGTTAGTGGAATGTTTGGCCTTAAAATCAGAAATATTATGTTTTGTGGAGCGATGCTTTGGAAATGGTAGTGTACTGCTTGGAGTTTAAGAAAAGCTCCATAAAACTACAGAAGTGGAATTACACAAAAATTCTAGCATATTTTGAAATCTTAGGTTTTCCGGAAAAAGACGATATATTGTTTTCCTGGGTAAATGAAAAGACCCTCCCCTCCAGCAGAAGCCCTTAATGCGAAAGAGTGCAAAATGTTCAAAAATGGTCTGGCAATAAAAGCCATGGTATTGCATGGCCAATTCTAAGCAATTCTGCAATTGCTCTTCATTATATATTTTTATATATTTTATTATTTGCCTTTTTCTTCTGACTTTTAAGCTTTCATATGGGGGTCACTGACCCAATCTAAAAACAACTGCTCTGTAAGTATACACAAATATATTGTTATTGCTACTTGTAAGTACTCATCTTTCTAATCAGGTCCTTTCCTATTCATATTCCAGTCTCTTATTAATCTAATTTGGGCTCAGGACCTCAACAGTTGGTAAAATGAGATGGGAAGAGCAGATGAAAGTAAGAGAAGACGATTAGATTGTTTTGGTGAGAGAAGAACATTTTATGTTTGAGTATTTGTAGAAGGTAAAAACAGGAATGTGAGTGAAGCAAGTAATATACAATATTAAACTGCTGTTTTTTATGTTAATGTATAAGGTGAATTATTTAAATATTGCTCATAGGCTGACTGCATTTTGAACAGCAATTTTATTACCACATTTGATTTGACTGCTTTTTGTCACTTTGGGACTATTTGTTCCATTTTATTGATTACATTTACAGTTGGGATGAATAGGAGGGATGGTTGGTTTAACCACATGAATTAGACATATGGAAATCCAAGAAAAAGACACATATCTAGTTTTGAATGTTGATTAAATATGCCCTGCTTTGTTATTATGGCATGCTGATTATTATGGGATACTGATTATTATGGGATGCTGTATCTGTCACAGCCAGTTTAAACCAGAATTAACTGCTGCAGAGCTGCCATACTGAATGTGAGGGAAGAGTGTAGGAGAGACTGGTAAAGCACAAATTAAACTCTTCTGAGCTTATTTGGGCTCAGGCCCATAATGTTTGGTAAAATGACATGGGAAGGGGCAGATGAAAGAAAGAGAAGACGATTAGACTGTTTTGGTGAGAGAAGAACATTTTATGTTTGAGTATTTGTAGAAGGTAAGAACCGGAATGTGAGTGAAGCAAGTAATATACAATATTAAACTGCTGTTTTTTATGTTAATGTATAAGGTGAATTATTTAAATATTGTTCATAGGCTGACTGATTTTGAACAGCAATTTTATTACCACATTTGATTTGACTGCTTTTGTCATTTTGGGACTATTTGTTCCATTTTGTTGATTACATTTACAGTTGGGATGAATAGGAGGGATGGTTGGTTTAACCACATGAATTAGACATATGGAAATCCAAGAAAAAGACACATATCTAGTTTTGAATGTTGATTAAATATGCCCTGCTTTGTTATTATGGCATGCTGATTATTATGGGATACTGGTTATTATGGGATGCTGTATCTGTCACAGCCAGTTTAAACCAGAATTAACTGCTGCAGAGCTGCCATACTGAATGTGAGGGAAGAGTGTAAGAGAGACTGGGATGCTGTATCTGTCACAGCCAGTTTAAACCAGAATTAACTGCTGCAGAGCTGCCATACTGAGTGTGAGAGAAGAGTGTAGGAGAGACTGGTAAAGCACAAATTAAACTTTTCTGAGCTAATTTGGGCTCAGTACCTCAATGTTTGGTAAAATGAGATGGAAAGGGTAGTTGAAAGAAAGACAAGATGATGAGACTGTTTTGGTGAGAGAAGAACATTTTATGTTTGAGTATTTGTAGAAGGTAAAAACAGGAATGTGAGTGAAGCAAGTAATATGCAATATTAAACTGCTGTTTTTTATGTTAATGTATAAGGTGAATTATTTAAATATTGCTCATAGGTTGACTGTATTTTGAACAGCGATTTTATTACCACATTTGATTTGACTGTTTTTGTCATTTTGGGACTATTTGTTCCATTTTATTGATTACATTTACAGTTGGAATGAATAGGAGGGATGATTGGTTTAACCACATGAATTAGACATATGGAAATCCAAGAAAAAGACACATATCTAGTTTTGAATGATGATTAAATATGCCCTGCTTTGTTATTATGGCATGCTAATTATTATGGGATACTGGTTATTATGGGATGCTGTATCTGTCACAGCCAGTTTAAACCAGAATTAACTGCTGCAGAGCTGCCATACTGAGTGTGAGGGAAGAGTGTAAGAGAGACTGGGATGCTGTATCTGTCACAGCCAGTTTAAACCAGAATTAACTGCTGCAGAGCTGCCATACTGAGTGTGATGGAAGAGTGTAGGAGAGACTGGTAAAGAACAAATTAAACCTTTCTGAGCTAATTTGGGCTCAGTACCTCAACAGTTGGTAAAATGAGATGGGAAGGGGCAGATGAAAGAAATAGAAGACAATGAGATTGTTTTGGTGAGAGAAGAACATTTTATGTTTAAGTATTTGTAGAAGGTAAGAACAGGAATGTGAGTGAAGCAAGTAATATGCAATATTAAACTGCTGTTTTTTATGTTAATGTATAAGGTCAATTATTTAAATATTGCTCATAGGTTGACTGCATTTTGAACAGCAATTTTATTACCACATTTGATTTGACGGCTTTTGTCATTTTGGGACTATTCCATTTTATTGATTACATTTACAGTTGGGATGAATAGGAGGGATGGTTGGTTTAACCACATGCATTAGACATATGGAAATCCAAGAAAAAGACACATCTAGTTTTGAATGTTGATTAAATATACCGTGCATTGTTATTATGGCATGCTGATTATTATGGGATACTGATTATTATGGGATGCTGTATCTGTCACAGCCAGTTTAAACCAGAATCAACTGCTGCAGAGCTGCCATACTGAGTGTGAGAGAAGAGTGTAGGAGAGTGTAGGAGAGACTGGTAAAGAACAAATTAAACTTTTCTGAGCTAATTTGGGCTCAGTACCTCAATGTTTGGTAAAATGAGATGGGAAGGGGCAGATGAAAGAAATAGAAGACAATGAGATTGTTTTGGTGAGAGAAGAACATTTTATGTTTGAGTATTTGTAGAGGGTAAAAACAGGAATGTGCTGTTTTTTATGTTAATGTATAAGGTGAATTATTTAAATATTGCTCATAGGTTGACTGCATTTTGAACAGCGATTTTATTGCCACATTTGATTTGACTGTTTTTGTCATTTTGGGACTATTTGTTCCATTTTATTGATTAAATTTACAGTTGGGATGAATAGGAGGGATGGTTGGTTTAACCACATGAATTAGACACATGGAAATCCAAGATAAAGACACATATCTAGTTTTGAATGATGATTAAATATGCCCTGCTTTGTTATTATGGCATGCTGATTATTATGGGATACTGATTATTATGGGATGCTGTATCTGTCACAGCCAGTTTAAACCAGAATTTACTGCTGCAGAGCTGCCATACTGAATGTGAGGGAAGAGTGTAAGAGAGACTGGGATGCTGTATCTGTCACAGCCAGTTTAAACCAGAATTAACTGCTGCAGAGCTGCCATACTGAGTGTGAGAGAAGAGTGTAGGAGAGTGTAGGAGAGACTGGTAAAGAACAAATTATACTTTTCTGAGCTAATTTGGGCTCAGTACCTCAATGTTTGGTAAAATGAGATGGGAAGGGTAGTTGAAAGAAAGAGAAGATGATGAGGCTGTTTTGGTGAGAGAAGAACATTTTATGTTTGAGTATTTGTAGAGGGTAAAAACAGGAATGTGCTGTTTTTAATGTTAATGTATAAGGTGAATTATTTAAATATTGCTCATAGGTTGACTGCATTTTGAACAGCGATTTTATTACCACATTTGATTTGACTGTTTTTGTCATTTTGGGACTATTTGTTCCATTTTATTGATTATATTTACAGTTGGGATGAATAGGAGGGATGGTTGGTTTAACCACATGAATTAGACATATGGAAATCCAAGATAAAGACACATATCTAGTTTTGAATGATGATTAAATATGCCCTGCTTTGTTATTATGGCATGCTGATTATTATGGGATACTGATTATTATGGGATGCTGTATCTGTCACAGCCAGTTTAAACCAGAATTTACTGCTGCAGAGCTGCCATACTGAATGTGAGGGAAGAGTGTAAGAGAGACTGGGATGCTGTATCTGTCACAGCCAGTTTAAACCAGAATTAACTGCTGCAGAGCTGCCATACTGAGTGTGAGGGAAGAGGGTAGGAGTGACTGGTAAAGAACAAATTATACTTTTCTGAGCTAATTTGGGCTCAGTACCTCAATGTTTGGTAAAATCAGATGGGAAGGGTAGTTGAAAGAAAGAGAAGATGATGAGACTGTTTTGGTGAGAGAAGAACATTTTATGTTTGAGTATTTGTAGAAAGTAAGAACAGGAATGCGAGTGAAGCAAGTAATATACAATATTAAACTGCTGTTTTTTATGTTAATGTATAAGGTCAATTATTTAAGTATTGCTCATAAGTTGATTGTATTTTGAACAGCGGGGTCCCCAAGGGGGTGGGTCCAATATGGTATGATGGACCGCTTTGGTTGAGCATGTAACCCCAAAAACAGGGAAAGGGTAGGGGTTCCCTAGGGGTCCTCAGCAATTGAATTGTTCTTACATATATATGTATATTAGTATGTTTCATGGTATTGTTATTAATAAAGTGTTTAAATTAATAATAATAATATTTTCAATCCAAATGAAATTGTTATGATTTGCAGTTTATTCTGGATTAGGGGTGTATCAATTCGTATGCATATTGTGAAAGTTTAAGATTTATTTTACATCATTGGTAATCTCTATATCGTTATACTGTTTTTAAGAATTTTTGGTTTAGAATTTGAATGTGAAGGTTATTCATGTATTGTGCAATCAATTGGTATAGGCCTTAATAGTCAATTGCTGGGTCCCCATGGGGGTGGGTCCCTTTGTAGGGGATGATATGCTTAACCAAAGAGATCCTTCATGGCAGGATAGCTAGCGGCCTGGTATGATGGACCACTTGTATGTAACCCCAAAAACAGGGAAAGGGTAGGGGTTCCCTGGGGTCCTCAGTAATTGAATTCTTCTTACAAATATATGTATATTGTTATTTGTTTAATGGTATTGTTGTTAATAAAGTGTTTAAATTAATAAGGTTTTTCAATCCAAATGAGATTGTTATGATTTGCGGTTTATTCTGGATTAAGGGTGTTTCAATACGTATGCATATTGTGAAAGTTTAAGATTTAATTTACATCATTGGTAATCTCGATATAGTTATACTGTTTTTAAGTAGTAGAAAGGGTAGGGGTTCCCGTGGGATCCTCGCAATTGTATTCTTCTTACAAATATATGTATATTGTTATTTGTTTAATGGTATTGTTGTTAATAAAGTGTTTAAATTAATAAGGTTTTTCAATCCAAATGAAATTATGATTTGAGTTTTATTCTGGATTAAGGGAGATTTCAATACGTATGCATATTGTGAATGTTTGAGCTTTATTTTGCATCACTGATTGTATTCTCCATATGGTTATATTGTTTTTAAGAATTTTTGGTTTAGAATTTAAATGTGAAGGTTATTCATGTATTGTGCAATCAATTGGTATAGGCCTTAATAGTCAATTGCTGGGTCCCCATGGGGGTGGGTCCCTTTGTAGGGGATGATATGCTTAACCAAAGAGATCCTTCATGGCAGGATAGCTAGCGGCCTGGTATGATGGACTGCTTTGGTTGAGCATGTAACCCCAAAAACAGGGAAAGGGTAGGGGTTCCCTTGGGGTCCTCAGCAATTGAATTCTTCTTACATATTAATGTATATTATTATTTGTTTAATGGTATTGTTGTTAATAAAGTGTTTAAATTAATAAGGTTTTTCAATCCAAATGAAATTATGATTTGAGTTTTATTCTGGATTAAGGGTGATTTCAATACGTATGCATATTGTGAATGTTTGATCTTTATTTTGCATCACTGATTGTATTCTCCATATGGTTATATTGTTTTTAGGATTTTTTGGTTTGAATTTGAATGTAAAGGTGATTCGTGTATTGTGCAATCAATTGGTATAGGCCTTAATAGACAATTGGTGGGTCCCCATTGGGGTGGGTCCCTTTGTAGGGGATGATATGCTTAACCAAAGAGATCCTTCATGGCAGGATAGCTAGCGGCCTGGTATGATGGACCACTTTGGTTGAGCATGTAACCCCAAAAACAGGGAAAGGGTAGGGGTTCCCTTGGGGTCCTCAGCAACTGAATTCTTCTTACATATAAATGTATATTATTATTATAATGGTATTGTTGTTAATAAAGTGTTTAAATTAATAAGGTTTTTCAATCCAAATGAAATTATGATTTGAGTTTTATTCTGGATTAAGGGAGATTTCAATACGTATGCATATTGTGAATGTTTGATCTTTATTTTGCATCACTGATTGTATTCTCCATATGGTTATATTGTTTTTAGGATTTTTTGGTTTGAATTTGAATGTAAAGGTGATTCGTGTATTGTGCAATCAATTGGTATAGGCCTTAATAGACAATTGGTGGGTCCCCATTGGGGTGGGTCCCTTTGTAGGGGATGATATGCTTAACCAAAGAGATCCTTCATGGCAGGATAGCTAGCGGCCTGGTATGATGGACCACTTTGGTTGAGCATGTAACCCCAAAAACAGGGAAAGGGTAGGGGTTCCCTTGGGGTCCTCAGCAACTGAATTCTTCTTACATATAAATGTATATTATTATTATAATGGTATTGTTGTTAATAAAGTGTTTAAATTAATAAGGTTTTTCAATCCAAATGAAATTATGATTTGAGTTTTATTCTGGATTAAGGGAGATTTCAATACGTATGCATATTGTGAATGTTTGAGCTTTATTTTGCATCACTGATTGAATTCTCCATATGGTTATATTGTTTTTAGGATTTTTTGGTTTGAATTTGAATGTGAAGGTTATTCAAGTATTGTGCAATCAATTGGTATAGGCCTTAATATTCAATTGCTGGGTCACTATTGGGGTGGGTCCCTTTGTAGGGGATGATATGCTTAACCAAAGTGATCCTTCATGGCAGGATAGCTAGCGGCCTGGTATGATGGACTGCTTTGGTTGAGCATGTAACCCCAAAAACAGGGAAAGGGTAGGGGTTCCCTTGGGGTCCTCAGCAATTGAATTCTTCTAACATATAAATGTATATTATTATTATAATGGTATTGTTGTTAATAAAGTGTTTAAAGTGTTTAGATCCTTCATGGCAGGATAGCTAGCGGCCTGGTATGATGGACTGCTTTGGTTGAGCATGTAACCCCAAAAACAGGGAAAGGGTAGGGGTTCCCGTTGGATCCTCGCAAATGAATTCTTCTTACAAATATATATATATTGGTATTTGTTTAATGGTATTGTTGTTAATAAAGTGTTTAAATTCATTTGGTTTTTCAATCCAAATGAAATTATGATTTGAGATTTATTCTGGATTTATAGAGATTTCAATACGTATGCATATTGTGAATGTTTGAGCTTTATTTTGCATTACTGATTGTATTCTCCATATGGTTATATTGTTTTTAAGAATTTTTGGTTTAGAATTTGAATGTGAAGGTTATTCATGTATTGTGCAATCAATTGGTATAGGCCTTAATAGTCAATTGCTGGGTCCCCATGGGCGTGGGTCCCTTTGTAGGGGATGATATGCTTAACCAAAGAGATCCTTCATGGCAGGATAGCTAGCGGCCTGGTATGATGGACCACTTTGGTTGAGCATGTAACCCCAAAAACAGGGAAAGGGTAGGGGTTCCCTTGGGGTCCTCAGCAATTGAATTCTTCTTACATATAAATGTATATTATTATTATAATGGTATTGTTGTTAATAAAGTGTTTAAATGAATAAGGTTTTTCAATCCAAATGAAATTATGATTTGAGTTTTATTCTGGATTAAGGGAGATTTCAATACGTATGCATATTGTGAATGTTTGAGCTTTATTTTGCATCACTGATTGTATTCTCCACATGGTTATATTGTTTTTAGGATTTATTGTTTGAATTTGAATGTGAAGGTTATTCATGTATTGTGCAATCAATTGGTATAGGCCTTAATAGTCAATTGCTGGGTCCCCATTGGGGTGGGTCCCTTTGTAGGGGATGATATGCTTAACCAAAGAGATCCTTCATGGCAGGATAGCTAGCGGCCTGGTATGATGGACTGCTTTGGTTGAGCATGTAACCCCAAAAACAGGGAAAGGGTAGGGGTTCCCTTGGGGTCCTCAGCAATTGAATTCTTCTTACATATAAATGTATATTATTATTATAATGGTATTGTTGTTAATAAAGTGTTTAACTGAATAAGGTTTTTCAATCCAAATGAAATTGTTATGATTTGCGGTTTATTCTGGATTAAGGGTGTTTCAATACGTATGCATATTGTGAAAGTTTAAGATTTATTTTACATCATTGGTAATCTTGATATGGTTATACTGTTTTTAGGTATTTTCGGTTTATAATTTGAATGTAAAGGTGATTCATGTATTGTGCAATCAATTGGTATAGGCCTTAATAGACAATTGCTGGGTCCCCATTGGGGTGGGTCCCTTTGTAGGGGATGATATGCTTAACCAAAGAGATCCTTCATGGCAGGATAGCTAGCGGCCTGGTATGATGGACTGCTTTGGTTGAGCATGTAACCCCAAAAACAGGGAAAGGTTAGGGGTTCCCTTGGGGTCCTTAGCAATTGAAATCTTCTTACATATAAATGTATATTATTATTATAATGGTATTGTTGTTAATAAAGTGTTTAAATTAATAAGGTTTTTCAATCCAAATGAAATTATGGTTTATGTTTTATTCTGGATTAAGTGAGATTTCAATACGTATGCATATTGTGAATGTTTGATCTTTATTTTGCATCACTGATTGTATTCTCCATATCGTTATATTGTTTTTAGGATTTTTTGGTTTGAATTTGAATGTAAAGGTTATTCATGTATTGTGCAATCAATTGGTATAGGCCTTAATAGTCAATTGCTGGGTCCCCATTGGGGTGGGTCCCTTGGTAGGGGATGATATGCTTAACCAAAGAGATCCTTCATGGCAGGATAGCTAGCGGCCTGGTATGATGGACTGCTTTGGTTGAGCATGTAACCCCAAAAACAGGGAAAGGGTAGGGGTTCCCGTGGGATCCTCGTAATTGAATTCTTCTTACAAATATATATATATTGTTATTTGTTTAATGTTATTGTTGTTAATAAAGTGTTTAAATTAATAAGGTTTTTCAATCCAAATGAAATTATGATTTGAGTTTTTTTCTGGATTAAGGGAGATTTCAATACGTATGCATATTGTGAATGTTTGAGCTTTATTTTGCATCACTGATTGTATTCTCCATATGGTTATATTGTTTTTAAGAATTTTTGGTTTAGAATTTGAATGTGAAGGTTATTCATGTATTGTGCAATCAATTGGTATAGGCCTAATAGTCAATTGCTGGGTCCCCATTGGGGTGAGTCCCTTTGTAGGGGATGATATGCTTAACCAAAGAGATCCTTCATTGCAGGATAGCTAGCGGCCTGGTATGATGGACTGCTTTGGTTGAGCATGTAACCCCAAAAACAGGGAAAGGGTAGGGGTTCCCGTTGGATCCTCGCAAATGAATTCTTCTTACAAATATATATATATTGCTATTTGTTTAATGGTATTGTTGTTAATAAAGTGTTTAAATTAATAAGGTTTTTCAATCCAAATGAAATTATGATTTGAGTTTTATTCTGGATTAAGGGAGATTTCAATACGTATGCATATTGTGAATGTTTGAGCTTTATTTTGCATCACTGATTGTATTCTCCATATGGTTATGTTGTTTTTAGGATTTTTTGGTCTGAATTTGAATGTGAAGGTTATTCATGTATTGTGCAATCAATTGGTATAGGCCTTAATAGAAAATTGCTGGGTCCCCATGGGGATGGGTCCCTTTGTAGGGGATGATATGCTTAACCAAAGAGATCCTTCATGGCAGGATAGCTAGCGGCCTGGTATGATGGACTGCTTTGGTTGAGCATGTAACCCCAAAAACAGGGAAAGGTTAGGGGTTCCCTTGGGGTCCTTAGCAATTGAAATCTTCTTACATATAAATGTATATTGTTATTTGTTTAATGGTATTGTTGTTAATAAAGTGTTTAAATTAATAAGGTTTTTCAATCCAAATGAAATTATGGTTTATGTTTTATTCTGGATTAAGTGAGATTTCAATACGTATGCATATTGTGAATGTTTGATCTTTATTTTGCATCACTGATTGTATTCTCCATATCGTTATATTGTTTTTAGGATTTTTTGGTTTGAATTTGAATGTAAAGGTTATTCATGTATTGTGCAATCAATTGGTATAGGCCTTAATAGTCAATTGCTGGGTCCCCATTGGGGTGGGTCCCTTGGTAGGGGATGATATGCTTAACCAAAGAGATCCTTCATGGCAGGATAGCTAGCGGCCTGGTATGATGGACTGCTTTGGTTGAGCATGTAACCCCAAAAACAGGGAAAGGGTAGGGGTTCCCGTGGGATCCTCGTAATTGAATTCTTCTTACAAATATATATATATTGTTATTTGTTTAATGGTATTGTTGTTAATAAAGTGTTTAAATTAATAAGGTTTTTCAATCCAAATGAAATTATGATTTGAGTTTTATTCTGGATTAAGGGAGATTTCAATACGTATGCATATTGTGAATGTTTGAGCTTTATTTTGCATCACTGATTGTATTCTCCATATGGTTATATTGTTTTTAAGAATTTTTGGTTTAGAATTTGAATGTGAAGGTTATTCATGTATTGTGCAATCAATTGGTATAGGCCTTAATAGTCAATTGCTGGGTCCCCATTGGGGTGGGTCCCTTTATAGGGGATGATATGCTTAACCACAGAGATCCTTCATGGCAGGATAGCTAGCGGCCTGGTATGATGGACTGCTTTGGTTGAGCATGTAACCCCAAAAACAGGGAAAGGGTAGGGGTTCCCGTTGGATCCTCGCAAATGAATTCTTCTTACAAATATATATATATTGGTATTTGTTTAAAGGTATTGTTGTTAATAAAGTGTTTAAATTAATAAGGTTTTTCAATCCAAATGAAATTATGATTTGAGTTTTATTCTGGATTAAGGGAGATTTCAATACGTATGCATATTGTGAATGTTTGAGCTTTATTTTGCATCACTGATTGTATTCTCCATATGGTTATGTTGTTTTTAGGATTTTTTGGTCTGAATTTGAATGTGAAGGTTATTCATGTATTGTGCAATCAATTGGTATAGGCCTTAATAGAAAATTGCTGGGTCCCCATGGGGATGGGTCCCTTTGTAGGGGATGATATGCTTAACCAAAGAGATCCTTCATGGCAGGATAGCTAGCGGCCTGGTATGATGGACTGCTTTGGTTGAGCATGTAACCCCAAAAACAGGGAAAGGGTAGGGGTTCCCGTTGGATCCTCGCAATTGAATTCTTCTTACAAATATATATATATTGGTATTTGTTTAATGGTATTGTTGTTAATAAAGTGTTTAAATTCATTTGGTTTTTCAATCCAAATGAAATTATGATTTGAGATCTATTCTGGATTTAGGGAGATTTCAATACGTATGCATATTGTGAATGTTTGAGCTTTATTTTGCATTACTGATTGTATTCTCCATATGGTTATATTGTTTTTAAGAATTTTTGGTTTAGAATTTGAATGTGAAGGTTATTCATGTATTGTGCAATCAATTGGTATAGGCCTTAATAGTCAATTGGTGGGTCCCCATGGGGGTGGGTCCCTTTGTAGGGGATGATATGCTTAACCAAAGAGATCCTTCATGGCAGGATAGCTAGCGGCCTGGTATGATGGACCACTTTGGTTGAGCATGTAACCCCAAAAACAGGGAAAGGGTAGGGGTTCCCTTGGGGTCCTCAGCAATTGAATTCTTCTTACATATAAATGTATATTATTATTATAATGGTATTGTTGTTAATAAAGTGTTTAAATGAATAAGGTTTTTCAATCCAAATGAAATTATGATTTGAGTTTTATTCTGGTTTAAGGGAGATTTCAATACGTATGCATATTGTGAATGTTTGAGCTTTATTTTGCATCACTGATTGTATTCTCCATATGGTTATATTGTTTTTAGGATTTATTGTTTGAATTTGAATGTGAAGGTTATTCATGTATTGTGCAATCAATTGGTATAGGCCTTAATAATCAATTGCTGGGTCCCCATGGGGGTGGGTCCCTTTGTAGGGGATGATATGCTTAACCAAAGAGATCCTTCATGGCAGGATAGCTAGCAGCCTGGTATGATGGACCACTTTGGTTGAGCATGTAACCCCAAAAACAGGGAAAGGGTAGGGGTTCCCTTGGGGTCCTCAGCAATTGAATTCTTCTTACATATAAATGTATATTATTATTATAATGGTATTGTTGTTAATAAAGTGTTTAAATGAATAAGGTTTTTCAATCCAAATGAAATTGTTATGATTTGCGGTTTATTCTGGATTAAGGGTGTTTCAATACGTATGCATATTGTGAAAGTTTAAGATTTATTTTACATCATTGGTAATCTCGATATGGTTATACTGTTTTTAGGTATTTTCAGTTTATAATTTGAATGTGAAGGTTATTCAGTATTGTGCAATCAATTGGTATAGGCCTTAATATACAATTGCTGGGTCCCCATTGGGGTGGGTCCCTTTGTAGGGGATGACATGCTTAACGAAAGAGATCCTTCATGGCAGGATAGCTAGCGGCCTGGTATGATGGACTGCTTTGGTTGAGCATGTAACCCCAAAAACAGGGAAAGGGTAGGGGTTCCCGTGGGATCCTCGCAATTGAATTCTTCTTACAAATATATGTATATTGTTATTTGTTTAATGGTATTGTTGTTAATAAAGTGTTTAAATTAATAAGGTTTTTCAATCCAAATGAAATTATGATTTGAGTTTTATTCTGGATTAAGTGAGATTTCAATACGTATGCATATTGTGAATGTTTGAGCTTTATTTTACATCACTGATTGTATTCTCTATATGGTTATATTGTTTTTAGGATTTTTAGGTTTAGAATTTGAATGTGAAGGTTATTCATGTATTGTGCAATCAATTGGTATAGGCCTTAATAGTCAATTGCTGGGTCCCCATTGGGGTGGGTCCCTTTGTAGGGGATGATATGCTTAACCAAAGAGATCCTTCATGGCAGGATAGCTAGCGGCCTGGTATGATGGACTGCTTTGGTTGAGCATGTAACCCCAAAAACAGGGAAAGGGTAGGGGTTCCCGTGGGATCCTCGCAATTGAATTCTTCTTACAAATACAGTATATGGATATTGTTATTTGTTTAATGGTATTGTTGTTAATAAAGTGTTTAAATTAATAAGGTTTTTCAATCCAAATGAAATTATGATTTGAGTTTTATTCTGGATCAAGGGAGATTTCAATACGTATGCATATTGTGAACGTTTGAGCTTTATTTTGCATTACTGATTGTATTCTCCATATGGTTATATTGTTTTTAATAATTTTTGAATTAGAATTTGAATGTGAAGGTTGTTCATGTATTGTGCAATCAATTGGTATAGGCCTTAATAGTCAATTGCTGGGTCCCCATGGGGGTGGGTCCCTTTGTAGGGGATGATATGCTTAACCAAAGAGATCCTTCATGGCAGGATAGCTAGCGGCCTGGTATGATGGACTGCTTTGGTTGAGCATGTAACCCCAAAAACAGGGAAAGGGTAGGGGTTCCCTTGCGGTCCTCAGCAATTGAATTCTTCTTACATATTAATGTATATTATTATTTGTTTAATGGTATTGTTGTTAATAAAGTGTTTAAATTAATAAGGTTTTTCAATCCAAATGAAATTATGATTTGAGTTTTATTCTGGATTAAGGGAGATTTCAATACGTATGCATATTGTGAATGTTTGATCTTTATTTTGCATCACTGATTGTATTCTCCATATGGTTATATTGTTTTAAGGATTTTTTTGGTTTGAATTTGAATGTAAAGGTTATTCATGTATTGTGCAATCAATTGGTATAGGCCTTAATAGTCAATTGCTGGGTCCCCATTGGGGTGGGTCCCTTTGTAGGGGATGATATGCTTAACCAAAGAGATCCTTCATGGCAGGATAGCTAGCGGCCTGGTATGATGGACTGCTTTGGCTGAGCATGTAACCCCAAAAACAGGGAAAGGGTAGGGGTTCCCTTGGGGTCCTCAGCAATTGAATTCTTCTTACATATAAATGTATATTATTATTATAATGGTATTGTTGTTAATAAAGTGTTTAAATGAATAAGGTTTTTCAATCCAAATGAAATTATGATTTGAGTTTTATTCTGGATTAAGGGAGATTTCAATACGTATGCATATTGTGAATGTTTGAGCTTTATTTTGCATCACTGATTGTATTCTCCATATGGTTATATTGTTTTTAAGAATTTTTGGTTTAGAATTTGAATGTGAAGGTTATTCATGTATTGTGCAATCAATTGGTATAGGCCTTAATAGTCAATTGCTGGGTCCCCATTGGGGTGGGTCCCTTTGTAGGGGATGATATGCTTAACCAAAGAGATCCTTCATGGCAGGATAGCTAGCGGCCTGGTATGATGGACTGCTTTGGTTGAGCATGTAACCCCAAAAACAGGGAAAGGGTAGGGGTTCCCGTTGGATCCTCGCAAATGAATTCTTCTTACAAATATATATATATTGGTATTTGTTTAATGGTATTGTTGTTAATAAAGTGTTTAAATTAATAAGGTTTTTCAATCCAAATGAAATTATGATTTGAGTTTTATTCTGGATTAAGGGAGATTTCAATACGTATGCATATTGTGAATGTTTGAGCTTTATTTTGCATCACTGATTGTATTCTCCATATGGTTATGTTGTTTTTAGGATTTTTTGGTCTGAATTTGAATGTGAAGGTTATTCATGTATTGTGCAATCAACTGGTATAGGCCTTAATAGAAAATTGCTGGGTCCCCATGGGGATGGGTCCCTTTGTAGGGGATGATATGCTTAACCAAAGAGATCCTTCATGGCAGGATAGCTAGCGGCCTGGTATGATGGACTGCTTTGGTTGAGCATGTAACCCCAAAAACAGGGAAAGGTTAGGGGTTCCCGTTGGATCCTCGCAATTGAATTCTTCTTACAAATATATATATATTGGTATTTGTTTAATGGTATTGTTGTTAATAAAGTGTTTAAATTCATTTGGTTTTTCAATCCAAATGAAATTATGATTTGAGATTTATTCTGGATTTAGGGAGATTTCAATACGTATGCATATTGTGAATGTTTGAGCTTTATTTTGCATTACTGATTGTATTCTCCATATGGTTATATTGTTTTTGAGAATTTTTGGTTTAGAATTTGAATGTGAAGGTTATTCATGTATTGTGCAATCAATTGGTATAGGGCTTAATAGTCAATTGCTGGGTCCCCATGGGGGTGGGTCTCTTTGTAGGGGATGATATGCTTAACCAAAGAGATCCTTCATGGCAGGATAGCTAGCGGCCTGGTATGATGGACCACTTTGGTTGAGCATGTAACCCCAAAAACAGGGAAAGGGTAGGGGTTCCCTTGGGGTCCTCAGCAATTGAATTCTTCTTACATATAAATGTATATTATTATTATAATGGTATTGTTGTTAATAAAGTGTTTAAATGAATAAGGTTTTTCAATCCAAATGAAATTGTTATGATTTGCGGTTTATTCTGGATTAAGGGTGTTTCAATACGTATGCATATTGTGAATGTTTGAGCTTTATTTTGCATCACTGATTGTATTCTCCATATGGTTATATTGTTTTTAAGAATTTTTGGTTTAGAATTTGAATGTGAAGGTTATTCATGTATTGTGCAATCAATTGGTATAGGCCTTAATAGTCAATTGCTGGGTCCCCATTGGGGTGGGTCCCTTTGTAGGGGATGATATGCTTAACCAAAGAGATCCTTCATGGCAGGATAGCTAGCAGCCTGGTATGATGGACTGCTTTGGTTGAGCATGTAACCCCAAAAACAGGGAAAGGGTAGGGGTTCCCGTTGGATCCTCGCAAATGAATTCTTCTTACAAATATATATATATTGGTATTTGTTTAATGGTATTGTTGTTAATAAAGTGTTTAAATTAATAAGGTTTTTCAATCCAAATGAAATTATGATTTGAGTTTTATTCTGGATTAAGGGTGTTTCAATACGTATGCATATTGTGAATGTTTGAGCTTTATTTTGCATCACTGATTGTATTCTCCAATTATTATGTTGTTTTTAGGATTTTTTGGTCTGAATTTGAATGTGAAGGTTATTCATGTATTGTGCAATCAATTGGTATAGGCCTTAATAGTCAATTGCTGGGTCCCCATGGGAGTGGGTCCCTTTGTAGGGGATGATATGCTTAACCAAAGAGATCCTTCATGGCAGGATAGCTAGCAGCCTGGTATGATGGACCACTTTGGTTGAGCATGTAACCCCAAAAACAGGGAAAGGGTAGGGGTTCCCTTGGGGTCCTCAGCAATTGAATTCTTCTTACATATAAATGTATATTATTATTATAATGGTATTGTTGTTAATAAAGTGTTTAAATGAATAAGGTTTTTCAATCCAAATGAAATTGTTATGATTTGCGGTTTATTCTGGATTAAGGGTGTTTCAATACGTATGCATATTGTGAAATTTTAAGATTTATTTTACATCATTGGTAATCTCGATATGGTTATACTGTTTTTAGGTATTTTCGGTTTATAATTTGAATGTAAAGGTGATTCATGTATTGTGAAATCAATTGGTTTAGGCCTTAATAGACAATTGCTGGGTCCCCATTGGGGTGGGTCCCTTTGTAGGGGATGATATGCTTAACCAAAGAGATCTTTCATGGCAGGATAGCTAGCGGCCTGGTATGATGGACCACTTTGGTTGAGCATGTAACCCCAAAAACAGGGAAAGGGTAGGGGTTCCCGTTGGATCCTCGCAATTGAATTCTTCTTACAAATATATATATATTGGTATTTGTTTAATGGTATTGTTGTTAATAAAGTGTTTAAATTCATTTGGTTTTTCAATCCAAATGAAATTATGATTTGAGATTTATTCTGGATTTAGGGAGATTTCAATACGTATGCATATTGTGAATGTTTGAGCTTTATTTTGCATCACTGATTGTATTCTCCATATGGTTATATTGTTTTTAAGAATTTTTGGTTTAGAATTTGAATGTGAAGGTTATTCATGTATTGTGCAATCAATTGGTATAGGCCTTAATAGTCAATTGCTGGGTCCCCATTGGGGTGGGTCCCTTTGTATGGGATGATATGCTTAACCAAAGAGATCCTTCATGGCAGGATAGCTAGCGGCCTGGTATGATGGACTGCTTTGGTTGAGCATGTAACCCCAAAAACAGGGAAAGGGTAGGGGTTCCCGTGGGATCCTCGCAATTGAATTCTTCTTACAAATACAGTATATGGATATTGTTATTTGTTTAATGGTATTGTTGTTAATAAAGTGTTTAAATTAATAAGGTTTTTCACTCCAAATGAAATTATGATTTGAGTTTTATTCTGGATCAAGGGAGATTTCAATACATATGCATATTGTGAACGTTTGAGCTTTATTTTGCATTACTGATTGTATTCTCCATATGGTTATATTGTTTTTAAGAATTTTTGGTTTAGAATTTGAATGTGAATGTTGTTCATGTATTGTGCAATCAATTGGTATAGGCCTTAATAGTCAATTGCTGGGTCCCCATGGGGGTGGGTCCCTTTGTAGGGGATGATATGCTTAACCAAAGAGATCCTTCATGGCAGGATAGCTAGCGGCCTGGTATGATGGACTGCTTTGGTTGAGCATGTAACCCCAAAAACAGGGAAAGGGTAGGGGTTCCCTTGCGGTCCTCAGCAATTGAATTCTTCTTACATATTAATGTATATTATTATTTGTTTAATGGTATTGTTGTTAATAAAGTGTTTAAATTAATAAGGTTTTTCAATCCAAATGAAATTATGATTTGAGTTTTATTCTGGATTAAGTGAGATTTCAATACGTATGCATATTGTGAATGTTTGATCTTTATTTTGCATCACTGATTGTATTCTCCATATGGTTATGTTGTTTTTAGGATTTTTTGGTTTGAATTTGAATGTAAAGGTTATTCATGTATTGTGCAATCAATTGGTATAGGCCTTAATAGTCAATTGCTGGGTCCCCATTGGGGTGGGTCCCTTTGTAGGGGATGATATGCTTAACCAAAGAGATCCTTCATGGCAGGATAGCTAGCGGCCTGGTATGATGGACTGCTTTGGCTGAGCATGTAACCCCAAAAACAGGGAAAGGGTAGGGGTTCCCTTGGGGTCCTCAGCAATTGAATTCTTCTTACATATAAATGTATATTATTATAATGGTATTGTTGTTAATAAAGTGTTTATATGAATAAGGTTTTTCAATCCAAATGAAATTATGATTTGAGTTTTATTCTGGATTAAGGGAGATTTCAATACGTATGCATATTGTGAATGTTTGAGCTTTATTTTGCATCACTGATTGTATTCTCCATATGGTTATATTGTTTTTAGGATTTATTGTTTGAATTTGAATGTGAAGGTTATTCATGTATTGTGTAATCAATTGGTATAGGCCTTAATAGTCAATTGCTGGGTCCCCATGGGGGTGGGTCCCTTTGTAGGGGATGATATGCTTAACCAAAGAGATCCTTCATGGCAGGATAGCTAGCAGCCTGGTATGATGGACCACTTTGGTTGAGCATGTAACCCCAAAAACAGGGAAAGGGTAGGGGTTCCCTTGGGGTCCTCAGCAATTGAATTCTTCTTACATATAAATGTATATTATTATTATAATGGTATTGTTGTTAATAAAGTGTTTAAATGAATAAGGTTTTTCAATCCAAATGAAATTGTTATGATTTGCGGTTTATTCTGGATTAAGGGTGTTTCAATACGTATGCATATTGTGAAAGTTTAAGATTTATTTTACATCATTGGTAATCTTGATATGGTTATACTGTTTTTAGGTATTTTCGGTTTATAATTTGAATGTAAAGGTGATTCATGTATTGTGCAATCAATTGGTATAGGCCTTAATAGACAATTGCTGGGTCCCCATTGGGGTGGGTCCCTTTGTAGGGGATGATATGCTTAACCAAAGAGATCCTTCATGGCAGGATAGCTAGCGGCCTGGTATGATGGACTGCTTTGGTTGAGCATGTAACCCCAAAAACAGGGAAAGGTTAGGGGTTCCCTTGGGGTCCTTAGCAATTGAAATCTTCTTACATATAAATGTATATTATTATTATAATGGTATTGTTGTTAATAAAGTGTTTAAATTAATAAGGTTTTTCAATCCAAATGAAATTATGGTTTATGTTTTATTCTGGATTAAGTGAGATTTCAATACGTATGCATATTGTGAATGTTTGATCTTTATTTTGCATCACTGATTGTATTCTCCATATCGTTATATTGTTTTTAGGATTTTTTGGTTTGAATTTGAATGTAAAGGTTATTCATGTATTGTGCAATCAATTGGTATAGGCCTTAATAGTCAATTGCTGGGTCCCCATTGGGGTGGGTCCCTTTGTAGGGGATGATATGCTTAACCAAAGAGATCCTTCATGGCAGGATAGCTAGCGGCCTGGTATGATGGACTGCTTTGGTTGAGCATGTAACCCCAAAAACAGGGAAAGGGTAGGGGTTCCCGTTGGGATCCTCGCAATTGAATTCTTCTTACAAATATATATATATTGTATTTGTTTAATGGTATTGTTGTTAATAAAGTGTTTAAATTAATAAGGTTTTTCAATCCAAATGAAATTATGATTTGAGTTTTATTCTGGATTAAGGGAGATTTCAATACGTATGCATATTGTGAATGTTTGAGCTTTATTTTGCATCACTGATTGTATTCTCCATATGGTTATATTGTTTTTAGGATTTTTGGTTTAGAATTTGAATGTGAAGGTTATTCATGTATTGTGCAATCAATTGGTATAGGCCTTAATAGACAATTGCTGGGTCCCCATTGGGGTGGGTCCCTTTGTAGGGGATGATATGCTTAACCAAAGAGATCCTTCATGGCAGGATAGCTAGCGGCCTGGTATGATGGACTGCTTTGGTTGAGCATGTAACCCCAAAAACAGGGAAAGGGTAGGGGTTCCCGTTGGATCCTCGCAATTGAATTCTTCTTACAAATATATATATATTGGTATTTGTTTAATGGTATTGTTGTTAATAAAGTGTTTAAATTCATTTGGTTTTTCAATCCAAATGAAATTATGATTTGAGATTTATTCTGGATTAGGGAGATTTCAATACGTATGCATATTGTGAATGTTTGAGCTTTATTTTGCATCACTGATTGTATTCTCCATATGGTTATATTGTTTTTAAGAATTTTTGGTTTAGAATTTGAATGTGAAGGTTATTCATGTATTGTGCAATCAATTGGTATAGGCCTTAATAGTCAATTGCTGGGTCCCCATGGGGGTGGGTCCCTTTGTAGGGGATGATATGCTTAACCAAAGAGATCCTTCATGGCAGGATAGCTAGCGGCCTGGTATGATGGACTGCTTTGGTTGAGCATGTAACCCCAAAAACAGGGAAAGGGTAGGGGTTCCCTTGGGATCCTCAGCAATTGAATTCTTCTTACATATAAATGTATATTATTATTATAATGGTATTGTTGTTAATAAAGTGTTTAAATGAATAAGGTTTTTCAATCCAAATGAAATTATGATTTGAGTTTTATTCTGGATTAAGGGAGATTTCAATACGTATGCATATTGTGAATGTTTGAGCTTTATTTTGCATCACTGATTGTATTCTCCATATGGTTATATTGTTTTTAGGATTTATTGTTTGAATTTGAATGTGAAGGTTATTCATGTATTGTGCAATCAATTGGTATAGGCCTTAATAGTCAATTGCTGGGTCCCCATGGGGGTGGGTCCCTTTGTAGGGGATGATATGCTTAACCAAAGAGATCCTTCATGGCAGGATAGCTAGCAGCCTGGTATGATGGACCACTTTGGTTGAGCATGTAACCCCAAAAACAGGGAAAGGGTAGGGGTTCCCTTGGGGTCCTCAGCAATTGAATTCTTCTTACATATAAATGTATATTATTATTATAATGGTATTGTTGTTAATAAAGTGTTTAAATGAATAAGGTTTTTCAATCCAAATGAAATTATGATTTGAGTTTTATTCTGGATTAAGGGAGATTTCAATACGTATGCATATTGTGAATGTTTGAGCTTTATTTTGCATCACTGATTGTATTCTCCATATGGTTATATTGTTTTTAGGATTTATTGTTTGAATTTGAATGTGAAGGTTATTCATGTATTGTGCAATCAATTGGTATAGGCCTTAATAGTCAATTGCTGGGTCCCCATGGGGGTGGGTCCCTTTGTAGGGGATGATATGCTTAACCAAAGAGATCCTTCATGGCAGGATAGCTAGCGGCCTGGTATGATGGACCACTTTGGTTGAGCATGTAACCCCAAAAACAGGGAAAGGGTAGGGGTTCCCTTGGGGTCCTCAGCAATTGAATTCTTCTTACATATAAATGTATATTATTATTATAATGGTATTGTTGTTAATAAAGTGTTTAAATGAATAAGGTTTTTCAATCCAAATGAAATTGTTATGATTTGCGGTTTTATTCTGGATTAAGGGTGATTTCAATACGTATGCATATTGTGAAATGTTTGAGCTTTATTTTACATCATTGGTAATTCTCCATATGGTTATACTTGTTTTTAGGTATTTTCGGTTTATAATTTGAATGTGAAGGTTATTCATGTATTGTGCAATCAATTGGTATAGGCCTTAATAGTCAATTGCTGGGTCCCCATTGGGGTGGGTCCCTTTGTAGGGGATGATATGCTTAACCAAAGAGATCCTTCATGGCAGGATAGCTAGCGGCCTGGTATGATGGACTGCTTTGGTTGAGCATGTAACCCCAAAAACAGGGAAAGGGTAGGGGTTCCCGTGGGATCCTCGCAATTGAATTCTTCTTACAAATATATGTATATTGTATTTGTTTAATGGTATTGTTGTTAATAAAGTGTTTAAATTAATAAGGTTTTTCAATCCAAATGAAATTATGATTTGAGTTTTATTCTGGATTAAGTGAGATTTCAATACGTATGCATATTGTGAATGTTTGAGCTTTATTTTGCATCACTGATTGTATTCTCCATATGGTTATATTGTTTTTAGGATTTTTAGGTTTAGAATTTGAATGTGAAGGTTATTCATGTATTGTGCAATCAATTGGTATAGGCCTTAATAGTCAATTGCTGGGTCCCCATTGGGGTGGGTCCCTTTGTAGGGGATGATATGCTTAACCAAAGAGATCCTTCATGGCAGGATAGCTAGCGGCCTGGTATGATGGACTGCTTTGGTTGAGCATGTAACCCCAAAAACAGGGAAAGGGTAGGGGTTCCCGTGGGATCCTCGCAATTGAATTCTTCTTACAAATATATGTATATTGTTATTTGTTTAATGGTATTGTTGTTAATAAAGTGTTTAAATTAATAAGGTTTTTCAATCCAAATGAAATTATGATTTGAGTTTTATTCTGGATTAAGGGAGATTTCAATACGTATGCATATTGTGAATGTTTGAGCTTTATTTTGCATCACTGATTGTATTCTCCATATGGTTATATTGTTTTTAGGATTTTTGGTTTAGAATTTGAATGTGAAGGTTATTCATGTATTGTGCAATCAATTGGTATAGGCCTTAATAGACAATTGCTGGGTCCCCATGGGGTGGGTCCCTTTGTAGGGGATGATATGCTTAACCAAAGAGATCCTTCATGGCAGGATAGCTAGCGGCCTGGTATGATGGACTGCTTTGGTTGAGCATGTAACCCCAAAAACAGGGAAAGGGTAGGGGTTCCCTTGCGGTCCTCAGCAATTGAATTCTTCTTACATATTAATGTATATTATTATTTGTTTAATGGTATTGTTGTTAATAAAGTGTTTAAATGAATAAGGTTTTTCAATCCAAATGAAATTATGATTTGAGTTTTATTCTGGATTAAGGGAGATTTCAATACGTATGCATATTGTGAATGTTTGAGCTTTATTTTGCATCACTGATTGTATTCTCCATATGGTTATATTGTTTTTAGGATTTATTGTTTGAATTTGAATGTGAAGGTTATTCATGTATTGTGCAATCAATTGGTATAGGCCTTAATAGTCAATTGCTGGGTCCCCATGGGGGTGGGTCCCTTTGTAGGGGATGATATGCTTAACCAAAGAGATCCTTCATGGCAGGATAGCTAGCAGCCTGGTATGATGGACCACTTTGGTTGAGCATGTAACCCCAAAAACAGGGAAAGGGTAGGGGTTCCCTTGGGGTCCTCAGCAATTGAATTCTTCTTACATATAATGTATATTATTATTATAATGGTATTGTTGTTAATAAAGTGTTTAAATGAATAAGGTTTTTCAATCCAAATGAAATTGTTATGATTTGCGGTTTATTCTGGATTAAGGGTGTTTCAATACGTATGCATATTGTGAAAGTTTAAGATTTATTTTACATCATTGGTAATCTTGATATGGTTATACTGTTTTTAGGTATTTTCGGTTTATAATTTGAATGTAAAGGTGATTCATGTATTGTGCAATCAATTGGTATAGGCCTTAATAGACAATTGCTGGGTCCCCATTGGGGTGGGTCCCTTTGTAGGGGATGATATGCTTAACCAAAGAGATCCTTCATGGCAGGATAGCTAGCGGCCTGGTATGATGGACTGCTTTGGTTGAGCATGTAACCCCAAAAACAGGGAAAGGTTAGGGGTTCCCTTGGGGTCCTTAGCAATTGAAATCTTCTTACATATAAATGTATATTATTATTATAATGGTATTGTTGTTAATAAATTGTTTAAATTAATAAGGTTTTTCAATCCAAATGAAATTATGGTTTATGTTTTATTCTGGATTAAGTGAGATTTCAATACGTATGCATATTGTGAATGTTTGATCTTTATTTTGCATCACTGATTGTATTCTCCATATCGTTATATTGTTTTTAGGATTTTTTGGTTTGAATTTGAATGTAAAGGTTATTCATGTATTGTGCAATCAATTGGTATAGGCCTTAATAGTCAATTGCTGGGTCCCCATTGGGGTGGGTCCCTTTGTAGGGGATGATATGCTTAACCAAAGAGATCCTTAATGGCAGGATAGCTAGCGGCCTGGTATGATGGACTGCTTTGGTTGAGCATGTAACCCCAAAAACAGGGAAAGGGTAGGGGTTCCCGTTGGATCCTCGCAAATGAATTCTTCTTACAAATATATATATATTGGTATTTGTTTAAAGGTATTGTTGTTAATAAAGTGTTTAAATTAATAAGGTTTTTCAATACAAATGAAATTATGATTTGAGTTTTATTCTGGATTAAGGGAGATTTCAATACGTATGCATATTGTGAATGTTTGAGCTTTATTTTGCATCACTGATTGTATTCTCCATATGGTTATGTTGTTTTTAGGATTTTTTGGTCTGAATTTGAATGTGAAGGTTATTCATGTATTGTGCAATCAATTGGTATAGGCCTTAATAGAAAATTGCTGGGTCCCCATGGGGATGGGTCCCTTTGTAGGGGATGATATGCTTAACCAAAGAGATCCTTCATGGCAGGATAGCTAGCGGCCTGGTATGATGGACTGCTTTGGTTGAGCATGTAACCCCAAAAACAGGGAAAGGGTAGGGGTTCCCGTTGGATCCTCGCAATTGAATTCTTCTTACAAATATATATATATTGGTATTTGTTTAATGGTATTGTTGTTAATAAAGTGTTTAAATTCATTTGGTTTTTCAATCCAAATGAAATTATGATTTGAGATTTATTCTGGATTTAGGGAGATTTCAATACGTATGCATATTGTGAATGTTTGAGCTTTATTTTGCATTACTGATTGTATTCTCCATATGGTTATATTGTTTTTAAGAATTTTTGGTTTAGAATTTGAATGTGAAGGTTATTCATGTATTGTGCAATCAATTGGTATAGGCCTTAATAGTCAATTGCTGGGTCCCCATGGGGGTGGGTCCCTTTGTAGGGGATGATATGCTTAACCAAAGAGATCCTTCATGGCAGGATAGCTAGCGGCCTGGTATGATGGACCACTTTGGTTGAGCATGTAACCCCAAAAACAGGGAAAGGGTAGGGGTTCCCTTGGGGTCCTCAGCAATTGAATTCTTCTTACATATAAATGTATATTATTATTATAATGGTATTGTTGTTAATAAAGTGTTTAAATGAATAAGGTTTTTCAATCCAAATGAAATTGTTATGATTTGCGGTTTATTCTGGATTAAGGGTGTTTCAATACGTATGCATATTGTGAAAGTTTAAGATTTATTTTACATCATTGGTAATCTCGATATGGTTATACTGTTTTTAGGTATTTTCAGTTTATAATTTGAATGTGAAGGTTATTCATGTATTGTGCAATCAATTGGTATAGGCCTTAATATACAATTGCTGGGTCCCCATTGGGGTGGGTCCCTTTGTAGGGGATGATATGCTTAACCAAAGAGATCCTTCATGGCAGGATAGCTAGCGGCCTGGTATGATGGACTGCTTTGGTTGAGCATGTAACCCCAAAAACAGGGAAAGGGTAGGGGTTCCCTTGGGATCCTCAGCAATTGAATTCTTCTTACAATATAATGTATATTGTTATTTGTTTAATGGTATTGTTGTTAATAAAGTGTTTAAATGAATAAGGTTTTTCAATCCAAATGAAATTATGATTTGAGTTTTATTCTGGATTAAGGAGATTTCAATACGTATGCATATTGTGAATGTTTGAGCTTTATTTTACATCACTGATTGTATTCTCCATATGGTTATATTGTTTTTAGGATTTTTAGGTTTAGAATTTGAATGTGAAGGTTATTCATGTATTGTGCAATCAATTGGTATAGGCCTTAATAGTCAATTGCTGGGTCCCCATGGGGGTGGGTCCCTTTGTAGGGGATGATATGCTTAACCAAAGAGATCCTTCATGGCAGGATAGCTAGCAGCCTGGTATGATGGACCACTTTGGTTGAGCATGTAACCCGAAAAACAGGGAAAGGGTAGGGGTTCCCTTGGGGTCCTCAGCAATTGAATTCTTCTTACATATAAATGTATATTATTATTATAATGGTATTGTTGTTAATAAAGTGTTTAAATGAATAAGGTTTTTCAATCCAAATGAAATTGTTATGATTTGCGGTTTATTCTGGATTAAGGGTGTTTCAATACGTATGCATATTGTGAATTTTAAGATTTATTTTACATCATTGGTAATCTCGATATGGTTATACTGTTTTTAGGTATTTTCGGTTTATAATTTGAATGTAAAGGTGATTCATGTATTGTGAAATCAATTGGTTAGGCCTTAATAGACAATTGCTGGGTCCCCATTGGGGTGGGTCCCTTTGTAGGGGATGATATGCTTAACCAAAGAGATCCTTCATGGCAGGATAGCTAGCGGCCTGGTATGATGGACCACTTTGGGTTGAGCATGTAACCCCAAAAAACAGGGAAAGGGTAGGGGTTCCCGTTGGATCCTCGCAATTGAATTCTTCTTACAAATATATATATATTGGTATTTGTTTAATGGTATTGTTGTTAATAAAGTGTTTAAATTCAATAGGTTTTTCAATCCAAATGAAATTATGATTTGAGATTTATTCTGGATTTAGGGAGATTTCAATACGTATGCATATTGTGAATGTTTGAGCTTTATTTTGCATCACTGATTGTATTCTCCATATGGTTATATTGTTTTTAAGAATTTTTGGTTTAGAATTTGAATGTGAAGGTTATTCATGTATTGTGCAATCAATTGGTATAGGCCTTAATAGTCAATTGCTGGGTCCCCATTGGGGTGGGTCCCTTTGTAGGGGATGATATGCTTAACCAAAGAGATCCTTCATGGCAGGATAGCTAGCGGCCTGGTATGATGGACTGCTTTGGTTGAGCATGTAACCCCAAAAACAGGGAAAGGGTAGGGGTTCCCGTGGGATCCTCGCAATTGAATTCTTCTTACAAATACAGTATATGGATATTGTTATTTGTTTAATGGTATTGTTGTTAATAAAGTGTTTAAATTAATAAGGTTTTTCAATCCAAATGAAATTATGATTTGAGTTTTATTCTGGATCAAGGGAGATTTCAATACGTATGCATATTGTGAACGTTTGAGCTTTATTTTGCATTACTGATTGTATTCTCCATATGGTTATATTGTTTTTAAGAATTTTTGGTTTAGAATTTGAATGTGAATGTTGTTCATGTATTGTGCAATCAATTGGTATAGGCCTTAATAGTCAATTGCTGGGTCCCCATGGGGGTGGGTCCCTTTGTAGGGGATGATATGCTTAACCAAAGAGATCCTTCATGGCAGGATAGCTAGCGGCCTGGTATGATGGACTGCTTTGGTTGAGCATGTAACCCCAAAAACAGGGAAAGGGTAGGGGTTCCCTTGCGGTCCTCAGCAATTGAATTCTTCTTACATATTAATGTATATTATTATTTGTTTAATGGTATTGTTGTTAATAAAGTGTTTAAATGAATAAGGTTTTTCAATCCAAATGAAATTATGATTTGAGTTTTATTCTGGATTAAGGGAGATTTCAATACGTATGCATATTGTGAATGTTTGAGCTTTATTTTGCATCACTGATTGTATTCTCCATATGGTTATATTGTTTTTAGGATTTATTGTTTGAATTTGAATGTGAAGGTTATTCATGTATTGTGCAATCAATTGGTATAGGCCTTAATAGTCAATTGCTGGGTCCCCATGGGGGTGGGTCCCTTTGTAGGGGATGATATGCTTAACCAAAGAGATCCTTCATGGCAGGATAGCTAGCAGCCTGGTATGATGGACCACTTTGGTTGAGCATGTAACCCGAAAAACAGGGAAAGGGTAGGGGTTCCCTTGGGGTCCTCAGCAATTGAATTCTTCTTACATATAAATGTATATTATTATTATAATGGTATTGTTGTTAATAAAGTGTTTAAATGAATAAGGTTTTTCAATCCAAATGAAATTGTTATGATTTGCGGTTTATTCTGGATTAAGGGTGTTTCAATACGTATGCATATTGTGAAAGTTTAAGATTTATTTTACATCATTGGTAATCTCGATATGGTTATACTGTTTTTAGGTATTTTCGGTTTATAATTTGAATGTAAAGGTGATTCATGTATTGTGCAATCAATTGGTATAGGCCTTAATAGACAATTGCTGGGTCCCCATTGGGGTGGGTCCCTTGGTAGGGGATGATATGCTTAACCAAAGAGATCCTTCATGGCAGGATAGCTAGCGGCCTGGTATGATGGACTGCTTTGGTTGAGCATGTAACCCCAAAAACAGGAAAAGGTTAGGGGTTCCCTTGGGGTCCTTAGCAATTGAAATCTTCTTACATATAAATGTATATTAATATTATAATGGTATTGTTGTTAATAAAGTGTTTAAATTAATAAGGTTTTTCAATCCAAATGAAATTATGGTTTATGTTTTATTCTGGATTAAGTGAGATTTCAGTACGTATGTATATTGTGAATGTTTGATCTTTATTTTGCATCACTGATTGTATTCTCCATATCGTTATATTGTTTTTAGGATTTTTTGGTTTGAATTTGAATGTAAAGGTTATTCATGTATTGTGCAATCAATTGGTATATGGCCTTAATAGTCAATTGCTGGGTCCCCATTGGGGGTGGGTCCCTTGGTAGGGGATGATATGCTTAACCAAAGAGATCCTTCATGGCAGGATAGCTAGCGGCCTGGTATGATGGACTGCTTTGGTTGAGCATGTAACCCCAAAACAAGGGAAAGGGTAGGGGTTCCCGTGGGATCCTCGTAATTGAATTCTTCTTACAAATATATATATATTGTTATTTGTTTAATGGTATTGTTGTTAATAAAGTGTTTAAATTAATAAGGTTTTTCAATCCAAATGAAATTATTATTTGAGTTTTATTCTGGATTAAGGGAGATTTCAATACGTATGCATATTGTGAATGTTTGAGCTTTATTTTGCATCACTGATTGTATTCTCCATATGGTTATATTGTTTTTAGGAATTTTTGGTCTAGAATTTGAATGTGAAGGTTATTCATGTATTGTGCAATCAATTGGTATAGGCCTTAATAGTCAATTGCTGGGTCCCCATTGGGGTGGGTCCCTTTGTAGGGGATGATATGCTTAACCAAAGAGATCCTTCATGGCAGGATAGCTAGCGGCCTGGTATGATGGACTGCTTTGGTTGAGCATGTAACCCCAAAACAGGGAAAGGGTAGGGGTTCCCGTTGGATCCTCGCAATTGAATTCTTCTTACAAATATATATATATTGGTATTTGTTTAATGGTATTGTTGTTAATAAAGTGTTTAAATTAATAAGGTTTTTCAATCCAAATGAAATTATGATTTGAGTTTATTCTGGATTAAGGGAGATTTCAATACGTATGCATATTGTGAATGTTTGAGCTTTATTTTGCATCACTGATTGTATTCTCCAATATGGTTATGTTGTTTTTAGGATTTTTTGGTCTGAATTTGAATGTGAAGGTTATTCATGTATTGTGCAATCAATTGGTATAGGCCTTAATAGTCAAATTGCTGGGTCCCCATGGGGTGGGTCCCTTTGTAGGGGATGATATGCTTAACCAAAGAGATCCTTCATGGCAGGATAGCTAGCGCCTGGTATGATGGACCACTTTGGTTGAGCATGTAACCCCAAAAACAGGGAAAGGGTAGGGGTTTCCCTTGGGGTCCTCAGCAATTGAATTCTTCTTACATTATAAATGTATATTATTATTATAATGGTATTGTTGTTAATAAAGTGTTTAAATGAATAAGGTTTTTCAATCCAAATGAAATTGTTATGATTTGCGGTTTATTCTGGATTTAAGGGTGTTTCAATACGTATGCATATTGTGAAATTTTAAGATTTATTTTACATCATTGTAATCTCGATATGTTATACTGTTTTTAGGTATTTCGGTTTATAATCTGAATGTAAAAGTGATTCAGTATTGTGCAATCAATTGGTTTAGGCCTTAATAGACCAATTGCTGGGTCCCCATTGGGGTGGGTCCCTTTGTAGGGGATGGATACTGCTTAAACGCAAGAGTTTTCATGGCGAGGATAGCTAGCGGCCTGGTATGATGGTACCACTTTGGTTGAGCGATGTAACCCAAATAACAGGGAAAGGGTAAGGGGTTCCCGTGGTAAGTCCTCTGCAATCAGAATTCTTCTTACAAATATAGTATATATTGGTATTTTGTTTACATGGTATTGTTGTTAATAAAGTGTTTGAAATTCATTTGTGGGTTTTTTCAATCCAAAGTAATTATGATTTGAGAGTTTATTCCTGGATTAGGGAGATTTCAATACGTATGCATCATTGTGAGAATGTCGTTGAGCTTTAAATTTTGGCATCACTGAATTGTATTCTCCATATGGTTATTTGTTTTTAAGGATTATTGGTTTAGAATTTGAATGGTGAAAGGTTATATCATGTGTATTGTGCAATCAGTTGGTATATTGTGGCCTTAATAGTCAATGCTGGGTCCCCATTGGGGTGGGTCCCTTTGTATTGGGATGATATTGCTTAACCCAAAGAGATCCTTCATGGCAGGATACTAAGCGGCTGGTTAGCATGGACTGCTTGGTTGAGCATGTAACCCCAAAAAACAGGAAGGTAGGGGTTCCCCGTGGGATCTGCAATTGTAATTCTTCTTACAAATACAGGTTATGGATATTGTTTTATTTGTTCTAAGGTAGTTGTTGTTAATCAAGTGTTTAAAGTTAATAAGGTTTTTCATTCTAAATGAAAATTATGATTTGAGTTTTATTCTGGATCACGGGAGATTTCAATCTAATGCATATTGTGAACGTTTGAGCTTTTATTTTGCATACTGATTTGTAATTCCTCCTATGTGGTTATATTGTTTTTTAAGATTTTTGGTTTAGAATTTGAATGTGAATGTTGTTCATGTCATTTTGTGCAATTCAATTGGTATGACGGCTTAAGTAGTCAAGGTGTTGGCTGGGTCCCATGGGGGTGGGTCCTTTGTAGGGATGATATGCTTAACCAAAGGAATCTTCAATGAGGATAGCTGCGGCCTGGTAATGAGGACTGCTTTGGGTTTGAGCATGTACCCCCAAAACAGGGAAAAGGTAGGGGTTCCCTTGCGGTCCTCAGCAATTTGAATGTCTTCTTACATATTAATGTATATTATTATTTGTTTAATGGTATTGTCTGTTAATAAGTGTTTAAATTAATAAGTTTTTCAATCCAATGAAATTATGGAAGTTTGATGTTTTATTTCTTGGATTAAGTGAGATTTCACTTACGTATGCATACTTGTGAGTGTTTGATCTTTTATTTTGCGCATCACTGATTTGGTATCTCCATATGGTTTATGTTTGTTTTAGATTTTTTGGTTTGAATTCTGAATGTAAAGGTTATTCATGTATTGTGCAATCAATTGGTATAGCCTTAATTAGTCAATTGCTGGGTCCCCATTGGGGTGGGTCCTTTGTGTAGGGGAATGCTTATGCTTTAACCAAAGAGATCCTTCATGGCAGGTTATAGCTAGCGCCTGGTATGTATGGACTGCTTTGGGCTGAGCATGTAACCCAAAACAGGGAAAGGGTAGGGGTTCCCTTGGGGTCTCAGCAATTGAATTCTTTTCTTACATATAAATGTATATTAATTATAATGGTATTTCGTGGTTAATTAAAGTGTTTAATATGAATGAAGGTTTTTCAAATCCAAATGAAATTATGAATTTGAGTTTTATTGCTGGATTAAGGGAGATTTCAATACGTATGCATATTTGTGGAAGTTTGAGCTTTATTTTGCATCAACTGATTGGTATTCTCATAGGTTATATTTCGTTTTTTTAGGATTTTATTCGTGTTTGAATTTTGAGATGTGAAGGTTAATTCATTGTATTGGTGTAATCAAGTGTGTATAGGCTTAATAGTCATTGCTGGTCCCGCAGGGGGGTGGGTCCTTTGTACGCGGGATGATATGCTTAACCAAAGAGCTCTTCTGGCAGGATCGCTAACGCCAGCCTGGTATGATGGACCACTTTGTTGAGCATGTACCAAAAACCAGGGAAAGGTAGGGGTTCCTTGGGTCCTCAGCAATTGAATTCTTCTTTACATTATAAATAGTATATTATTATTATAGAATGTATTACGGTTGTTAATAAAGTGTTTAAGATGAAAGAGGTTTTTCATCGCAAATGGAAAATTGTTATGATTTTGCGGTTTATTCTGGATTAAGGCGTGTTTCAATACGTATGCATCGTTGTGAAAGTTAAAGATTTATTTTACATATTGGTAAGCTTGATATGGATGTATATCTGTGTTTAGGTATTTCGGTTGTATAATTTGAATGGTAAGGTGATTCTGGTGATTGTGCCAAATACAATTTGGTTATAATGGTGGCCTTAATAGGACGAAATTGCTGGGGTCAGCCATGAGGTGGAAGGAGGTGGGTCCTTTGTAGGCGGATGATTTATGGTGGTCGGGGTCTTAGCAGAGAAGATTCCTGTGCAGATGGCAGGACTACGGCTCAGGCGGCTGTTGATGGGACTGCTGTTGGGTTGAGCGATGAACCGTCCGAAAAGAGAGGGAAAGGCTGTAGGGGTTGTCGGCCGTTGGGGGTGCCTTAGCGCTAGTTGAAATCTTGCTTTGTACAGATAGAGTAAAGTGTATGTTATAGAAGTTAGTATGTCGATGGTTATTATTGTTAATAAAGTGTTTAATTAATAAGTGTTTTTCAATCCAAACTGAAATTATGGGTTTATGTTTTATTCTGGATTAAGTGAGAATTTCAATAGCGTATGGCGAATATTGCTGAATGTGTTTGAGTTCTTTATTTTGCATCACTGATTGTTATTTCTCCATATCAGTATATTGTTTGGTTAGATTTTATTGGTTTGGCAATTGGAAGTGTAAGGTTATATGGTGCGATGTATTGAGTATGTGCATAATCAATTGGTATAGGCCCGTTAATAGTCAATATGTGCTGGGTCGCCCGATGTGGGGGTGGTGATCCTGTGGGTGAGGGGATTGATATGCTACCAAGAGAGTCCTGTCAAAATGGGGCATGGGGATAGGCTAGAGGGCGTGGTATGATGGGAGGCTGGCGTTTGGGGTTGAGGGGGTGCATGTAACCCAAAGACAGGGAAAGGGTAGGGAGTTCCGTGGGGATCCTCCGTATTTGAATTCCTTCTTACATAATATAATATATAATATGGTTTATTTGTTTTTAATGGTATTGCATGTATTGATGGTAAAGTGTTAAATTAGAATAAGCGTTTTTCAATCAAATGGAAATTATGATTTGCGTTATATTCGGATTAAGGGAGATTTCAATACGTATAGTCATATTGTCGAATGGTTTGAAGTTTATTGTTGCAGGATCAAGCTGATTGTATTCTCCATATTGGTTATATTTTGTTTTTAAGAATTTTTGGTTTAGGGAATTTGAATGTGAAGGGTTATTCAGATCAGTTAGTTGTGCAATCATGGTATTATGCCCTGGGGCCGTTAATATCCAAGGCTGTGTGGCGCGTTCCCATGTTGGGGTGGGTGCCCTTTGTAGGGGGGATGATTGCTTACCAAGAGATCTTAATGGGGCAGGGAGAAGCTGAGCGGCCTGGTAGTTATGGAGTGCTTGTGGTTGAGCATAGTAACGCCCTAAAAAGCAGCGGAGAAGGGTTGGGGGTTCCGTTTGGATCGGTGCGCAAACTGATTCTTCTTCAGTACTGAAGATGTATAGTATAGTGGGTATTGTTTCTGTATTTTTGTTGTTAATCAAGTGTTTAAATTATGAAGAGGTTGTTTTTCAGATCCAAGATGAAAATATGGATTTGATTTTATCTGGATTAAGGGGAGATTCTCAATACGTTGATAGTGCTATGTTAGTGAATGTTTGAGCTCTTATTGTCGTCACTAGATTGTTATTCTCCATATGGGTCTACGTGTTGTTTTTAGATTCTTTGTGGTCTGATTTGATGTGATGGGGTTATGCATGTATTGTTGCAATCGGGTAAGTTTGGTATGAAAGTTCGGCTCTAGAGGAGGCCCTAAATTCGTTGGTCCATGGGGAGTAGGTGTCCTGTTGTAGGGGATGCATGCTTACAAGAGATTCCTTGCGATGCAGAGGATAGCTAGGCGGTCCTGGTATGATGGACCGTGTTTGGGTTGAGCAATTGGTAACGATCAAGAACAGGGCCATCAGGGTGAGGGGTTCGCCGGGTTGGATCCTCTAGCATGGTATTCTTTCTTCAATATATATAATATGTATTGGTATTTGTTTAATGGTAATTGTTGTTGAGATAATGTGTGTTTAAATTCATTTTTTGGTTTTTCGAAGAATCCCAAGATGAAATTTATGATTTTCGAGATTTATTCTGGATTTATGAGATTCATATACGTATGGCAGTATTTGTGATGTTTTGAGGCTTTATGTTTGCATTCAACTAGGATGTGTGATAGATTGTGCTCGCATATGTTATATGTGGTGTCTTATTTAATGTGCGTATTTGTTTGACCATTGTTGAATGTGAAGGTTATTCATGGTATTTGGTGGCAGATGGTCTAGAAGTGTCGTAGTAGTAAGGGTGGGTGCCCGTTAATAGTGTGCCAACGGTGAGTTGCTGGTGCCCATGGGGTAGGGTTCCCTTTGTAGGTGGATGATAGCTAGTAACCGAACGAGAATCTTGCAGGTGCAGCGATGGCTAGTCAGATCCTGGGTATAGTGCGGAGTGGGATCCGCTGTGGTTGAGTCGACTGTACAGGCGCATAAGGACTAGAGGGAAAGGGGTATCGGGGTTGCCCCGATTTGGGGTCCTACAGGGCAAGTGAATTCTTCTCTACGTAGTAAATGTTAGTTAATTATTCTGATTATGATGGTATTTATGTGGTGTTGAGTGAAAGTGTTTAGAGTATGAATAAGGTTTTTCGCATCTCAAATGAAATTGGTTATGATTTCGCGGGTTTTGATTCTGGATTAATGTGGTGGTTTCAATACGTATGCATTATTGTGAAAGTTTAAAGATTTATTTTACATCATTGGTAATCTCGATATGGTTATACTGGGTTTAGGTATTTTCAGTTTATAATTCTGTGAATGTGAAGTTAATTTCATGGTATTTGCAGTCAATTGGTATTAGTGGCCTTAATATACAATTCGCTGGTCCGCCATTGGGGTGGGTCCCGCGCTTTGGTAAGGGGATGATATGCTTAACGAAAGAGATCCTTCTATTGGTCAGGATAGCTAAGCGCCCTGGTATGATGGAGCTGTTTGGTGAGCATGTAACAAAAACAGGGAAGAGGGTGGGGTTTCCTGTGAGAATCTCGCAATTGGAATGTCGTTCGTACAAAAGTAGGACGTTATCTTGTTATTTGTTTTAATGGTATTGTGTGGTAATAAAGTGTTTAAATTAATGGAAGGTTTTTCAATCCGTAAATGAATATTATTGACTTTGAGTTTTAGTTCGTGGGATAAAGTGTAGATTTTCAATACGGTATGCGATCGATTGTGTGAGATGTTTGAGCTTTTATTTTATAGTCACTGATTTGTATTCCTTCATATGGTTATATTTGTTTTAGGATTTGTTAGGTTTAGAATGTTAAATGTGAAGGTTTTCATCGTATTCTGCATCAAGATTGGGTATAGGACTGGTCGTTTAATAGTCAATTGGCGGGGTTGCCCCATTTGGGGTGGGTCCTTTGTAGGGGATGACTAGATGCTTACCGAAAAGCAGGATTCCTTACGATCGGCGGGATAGCTAGCGCGCCTGTGTAATGATGGACTCGCTTTGGTTGAGCATGTAATAACCCAAAGAAGGGAAGGGTAGGGGTGTCCCGTGGGATCTGCTCGCAATTGAATTCTTCTTACAAATATATGTATATTTCTGTTGTGTTTAATGGATAATTGTTTGTTAATATAAGTGTTTAATTAATAAGGTTTTTTCATCAAATTGAAAATTAGATGATTTGAGTTTTATTCTGCGATTAAGATGAGATTTCAATACGTATGCATATTGTGTTGAATGTTTGAGCTTTATTTGCATCACTGATTGTAGTTCGTCCCATATGGTTATATTGGTTTTTTTACGGATCTTTTTAGGTTTAGATTTTGAATTGTGAAGGTTATTCATGTATTGTTGGGCAATAGCAATTGGTATAGAGGGCTTTAATAGTCACTTGCTGGGGTCCCCATTGGGGTGGTCCTTTTGGGCGATGATATGCTTAACCGAAAGAGATCCTTCATGGCAGGATAGCTAGCGGCCTTGGTATGCTGGACTCTTTTGGTTGAGCATGTACCCCAATAAACCAGAAGAAAGGGTAGGGTTTCCCGGTGGGATCCTCGCAATTGAATTCTTCTTACAAATATATGTATATTGTTATTTGTTTATGTATTGTTGTTAATCAAGGTGTTTAAATACTAGGTTTTCAATCCAAATGAAATTATTTGATTTGGAGTTTATCTGGATCAAGGGCAGATTTCAATACGTATGCATAATTGTTGAACGTTTGAGAGCTTTATTTTTGCATTACTGATTGTATTCTCCATCATGGTTGACTATTGTTTTTAGATTTTTGGTTTAGAATTTTGAATGGGTGGCAGGTTGTTCATTGTATTGTGAAAATCAATTGGTATAGGCCTTAATAGTCAATTGCTGGTCCCCATGGGGGTGGGTCCTTTGTAGGGGATTATATGCTTACCAAGAGATCTTCATGGCAGGATAGCTAGCGGCCTGTATGAATGGGAACCTGCTTTGGTTGAGCATGTAACCAGAAAACCAGGGAAGGAAAGGGTGGGGGTTCCCTTGGGTCCTCAGCAATGTGGTAATTCTTCTTACTATATTAATGTATAGTTATTAATTTGTTTAATGGTATTTGTTGTTAATAAGTGTTTAAAATGAATATAAGGTTTTCAATCCAAATGAAATTATGATTTTGCGTTTGTATTCTGATTAAAGGAGATTTCAATAACGTAGTGCATATTGTTGAATGTTTGAGCTTTTATTTTGCATCACTGATTGTATTCTCCAGTATGGGTTATAGATTGTTTTTAGCGATTTTATTGTTTTGAATTTTGAATTGTCGAGGTTTTTCATGGTATGTTGGCAGAGTCGCAATTGGTATAGGTGCCGTTAAGTAGTCGATTGCTGGGTCCCCCATGGGGGTGGGTCCCTTGTGTAGGGATGATATGGCTTAACGCAAGAGATCCTTCATGGCAGATAGGTCTAGCAGCCTGGTATGATGGACCACTCTTTGGTTGAGCATGTAACCCCAAATACAGGAAAAGGGGTAGGGGGTCTTCCTTGGGGTGCCTCAGCATTGAATTCTTCTTTAACATATAATGGTTATGTATTATTATCAGGAAATGTATTGTTGTTGAATAAAGGTTTTAAATGGAATATAGGTTTTTCAATCCAACAATGAAATTGTGTATGGATTTGGCGGTTTTATTAAATGGATTACGGGTTTTGTTTCATTACGTATTGCACTCTTGTGAAAGTTTAAGATTGTTATTTTAACATCATGTGGTAATGCTTGATATGGTTATGAGCTGTTTTAGGTATTTTCGGTTTATAATTTGAATGTAAAGGTTGATTGCATGTATTGTGCAATCAATTGGTATGGCCTTAAATAGACAATTCTGCTGGGTCCATTCGGGTGGGTACCCTTTGTGAGGGGATGCTATGCTGTAACTCAAAGAGATCCTTCTGGCCAGGATAGCTAAAGCGGCCTGGTATGATGGACTGCTTTGGTTGGAGCATCGTACGCAATAACAGGGAAAGGTTAGGGGTTCGCCTTGGGGTCTTAGCAATTGAAAGTCTTGCTTACAGTATAAATGGTATAGTTATTTATTATAACTCGGTATTGTTGTTAATAATTGTTTTAATTAATAAGGTTTTTTCAATCCAAATGAAATTATGGTTTATGTTTATATCTGGATTAAGTGAGATTTCAAATACGTATGCTATATTGTGAAGTGTTTGAAGTCTTTATTTGTTTGCAATCAACTGGATTTGTTTTATTCTCCATCTCGTTATGTTGTTTTTAGGATGTTTTGGTTTGAATTTGAATTAAATAGGTTATCATTGGTTATTTGTTGCAATCAAGATGTGGATGTATACTGGCCTTAATAGTCAGTTGCTGGGTCCCATTGGGGTGGGAGTTCCTTTGTAGGGGTGAGATGCTTAACCAAGGAGGATCCTTGGCTAGGGCAGGATATGCAGCGCCTGGTATATGGACTGTTTGGTTGAGGCATGGTCACCTCCAAAACAGGAAAGGGTTAAGGGTTCCCGTTGGATCCTCGCAAATGACATGTCTCTTCAATATATATATATTGGTATTGTGTTTTATAAAGGTATTGTTGTTAATAAAGTGTTTTAAATTAATCAGTTTTTCATACAATGAAATGTATGATTTGAGTTTACGATTGCTGATTAAGGGAGATTTCGAATAGAGCGTATGCTATTTGGTGACTCGTTTGAGCTTTAATTTTGGCACACTGATTGTATTCTCTAGGTTATTTAGTTTTTAGGATTTTTTGGTCTGAATGTTGAATGTGGAAGGTTATTCATGTATTGTGCATCCATTGGTATGGCTTAATAGAAATTGCTGGGTCCCTCATGGGGAACGGGTCCCTTTGTAGGGGATGATATGCTTAACAAAGAGATCTTCAAGATGGCAGGGATAGCTAGCGCCCCTGGTATGATGGACTGGCTTTGGTGAGCATGTAACCCCAAACAGGGAAAGGGAGGGGTTCCCGTAGTTGATCCTCGCAATTGATTCCTTCTTACAAATATAATATAATTTGGTAAATTTTGTTTAATGGTATTTGTTGTTAATAAAGTGTTTACTGTCATTTGGTTTTTCCAATCAAATGAACTTATGAATTTGAATTTATTCTGGATTGGGAGATTTTCAATACGTATGCATTATTGTGAATGTTTGAGCTTTTATTTTGCATTACTGATTGTATCTCCATAGGTTATATTGTTTTTTTTAAGAATTTTTGGTTTTAGGAAAAATTTTGTGGGGAAAAAAAAAAAAAAGGAAAAAAAAATGTGGAAAAAGGGGTTAATTTTTTTTTTTCCCATGTATGTGCCAATCAATTGTATCGGCTTAATAGTCCAATTGCTGGGTCCCCAGTGGGGGTGGGTCCTTTGTAGGGGGATGATAGTGCTTAACCAAGAGATCCTTCCATGGCAGGATTGCAGCGGCCATGGTTGATGGGACCATGTTGGTTGAGCATGTACCCCAAAACAGGGAAAGGGTCGGGGTTCCTTGGGGTCCTCAGCAATTGAATTCTTCTTACATATAAATGTGATATTATTATTATAATGGTATTGTTGTTAATAAAGTGTTTAATGAATGAAGGTTTTTTCAAATCCAAATTAGAAATTTGTTATGATTTGCGGTTTATTCTGATAAGGGTGTTTAAGTACGGTGAATGCAATTGTGAAGTTAAGATTTATTTTACATCATCTGGTAATCTTGATATGGGTTATACCTGGGTTTTTTAGGTTATTTCAGTTTATAATTTGAACTGTCGAAGGTTATTCTCGTATTGGTGCAAAAAACAAAGATCAATTGGTTATAGCTTAATATGACAATTCGTGCTGGGTCGCCATTGGGTCGGGCTCCCTTTGTTAGGGGATGATATGCGCTTAAGCCAAAGAGATCCATCATGTGCGCAGGATATGCTAGCGGCCTGGGTAATGATGGACTGGCTTTGGTGAGCATGTAACCCCAGAAAACAGGGAAAGGGTAGGGGTTCCCCGTGGGTCCTGGCAATTGAATTCTTCTTGACAATATATATGTATAGTTGTTATTGTTGTTTAAATGGTATTGTTTGTTAATAGAAGCGGTGTTTTAAATTTAATAAGGTTTTTCCAATCCAAATGAAATTATGATTTGAGGTTTTATTCTGGATTACAGTGAGATTTCAATACGTATGCCATTATTGTGAATGTTTGAGCTTTATCTTACATCACTGATTGTATTTCCATATGGTTATATTGTTTTTAGGATTTTTAGGTTTAGAATTTGAATGTGAAGGTTGATCTCATGTATGTGCAATTCATTGGTATTACGTGATGGCCTTAATATGTCAATTGTCTGGCGTCCCATGGGGGGTGGGTCTTTGGGTAGGGGATGATATGCCTTAACCAAGAGATCCTTTTCATGCAGAGATAGCTTAGCAGGCCTGGGTAGATGGATCATTTGGTTGAGCATTTAACCACAAAAGCAGGGAAGGGAGGGGGTTCTTGGGGTCCTCAGCTGTGAATTCGTCTTACCTATAAATGTAAAGTAGTTATGTATTATAATGGTATTGTTGTTAATAAAGTGGTTTTAAATGAATAAGGTTTATTATCCAAAATGAAATTCGTTATGATTCTGCGTTTATTCTGGATTAAGGGTTTTCAATACGTATGCATATTGTGAAATTTTAAGATTTATTTTAACAGTCATTTGGTAAACTCCGATATGGTTATGACTGTTTTTCTTATAGGTTATTTTCGGTTTTATAATCTGTTGAATGTAAAGGTGGATTCATGTATTGTGAATCAATTGGTTTAGGGCTTGATAGGAACAATATGCTGGTTCCCATTGGGGGTGGGTGCCCTTTGTAGGGGATGATATGCTTAACCAAGAGAATCTTGTCATGGCTAGGAATAGCTAGCCCGGCTGGTATGATGGAGCACTTTTGGTTGAGCATCGTAACCCCAAAAACAGGAAAGGGTAGGGGTTCCCGTTGGAACTCTGGCAATTGAATTCTTTCTACACAATATATAATATTGGTATTTGTTTAATGGTAATTGGTTGTTTAATAAAGTTGTTTTAAATTCATTTGGTTTTTCAAATCCAAATGAAATTATGATTTGAGATTTATTCTGGGATTTAGGGAGTTTCAATACGTCATAGCATTTGGTGAATGTTTGAGCTTTATTTTTGCATCACTGATTGTATTCTCGCATATGGTTATAAAATTGTTTTTTTTTAAGAATTTTTGGTTTAGAATTTTGCATGTGAAGGTTATTCATTAGTATTGTGCAAATCATTGGTATAAGGCCTATAATAGTCCAGTTGGCCCTGGGTCCAATTGGGGGTGGGTCCTTTGTATGGGTGATATGCTTAATCCAAAAGATCCTTCATGGCAGAATAGCTAGCGGCCTGGGTCATGATGGACTGCTTTGTTGACATAGTAACCGCCAAATAACAGGGAAAGGGGTGGGGTTCCCGTGGGATCCTCTGCATTGAATTCTTTCTTAAAATACAGATATCATGGATATTGTTATTTGTTTAATGGTATTGTTGTTTATATAAGTGTCTTAAGATTAATAAGGGTTTTCAATCGCAAATGAAATTATGATTTGGTTTTATTCTGGAATAGGGGAGATTTCAATACAGTATGCATATTGGTGAACGTTTGAGCTTTATTTTGCATTACTTGGATTGTATTCTCCATATGGTTATATTGTTTTTTAAGAATTTTTGGTTTTGAATTTGAATGGTGAATGTTGTTCATGTCTTGTGCAGATCATTGGTATTGGCCTTAAGTAGTCCAATGTGCTGGGTCCCCATGGGGTGGGCCCTTTGTTAGGGCGATGAATAATCTTAACTCAAAGAGACTCCTTCATGGCAGGATAGCTAGCGCTCGCGCTGATGATGGATGTTTGGTTGAGCATGTAACCCAAAACGGGAAGAGTGGTTAGGGGTTCCTTGCGCTCCTTCAGCAAATATGAATCTCTACATATTAATAGTATTTATTATTTGTTTAATGGTATTGTTAGTTAAAAGTGTTTAAATGTAAGGTTTTCAAGTGCAAATGAGAATTATGATTTCGCACGCTCTTTATTCTGGATGTAGGGAGATTTTTCAATACGTATGCATATTGTGAATGTTTGAGCTTTATTTTGCATCACTGATTGTATTTCTCCATATGGTTATTACTTGTTTTTGTAGGATTTATTGTTTGAATTGAATGTGAAGTATTGTGGGGCAATCAGATTGGTATAGGGCTTAATAGTCCAATTGCTGGGTCCATGGGGGTGGGTCCCCTTGTAGGGGATGATATGCTTAACAAGGAGTCCTTCGATGGCAGGATAAGCTAGCCAGCCTGGTATGAATGGAATTCCACTCTGGTTTGAGCCATGGTGACCCGAAAAACAGGGAAATGGGTAGGGGTTGCCCTTGGGGTCTCAGGCAATTGGATTCTTCTTAACACATATAAATGTATATTTTATAATGGTATTTGTTGGTTAATAAAGTGTTTAAATAAATAGGTTTTTCAGATCAAATGAAATTTCGTTTAGATGATTTGCGGTTGCTGTATGTTGGATAGGGTGTTTCAACTACGTAGTGCATATTGTGAAAGTTTAAGATTTATTTTACTCATTGGTATCTCGATCATGGTTATACGTGTTTTTGGTATTTTCGGTTTGAGTGAATTGAGATGTAACAGGTGATTCCCATGTATTGTTGCAATCCAATTTGGTATATTTTGGGATGGCGCCTTGTAATATACATTGCTGGAGTCCCATATATGCATTGGGGTGGTCCTTGGTAGGGGATAATATGCGCTTTAAACCCGAAGAGATCTTCATGGCAGGATAGGCTATGCGCCTGGTATAGAATGGACTGCTTTGGTTGAGCAGTAACGAACCAGTTAAAACAGGAAAGGTTAGGGTGTTCCCTTGGGGTCCTTAGGT